>NC_052358.1:11437488-11738726 GCF_009727055.1 Benincasa hispida
CTTCCATACTCGTCAGTAAATAAAAATCAAAGAATCTAGATTAATCAAACAAAAAGAAAAAAGAAATTTACCGCCACACATTTTACTTTATTTGCATGTGATAAAGCAATTTCACTCGTATAATGTTTTTGAAAATAATATAAGAATTAGGATTAACAGCGAAGATCTGGTGTTAATGCATGAAAATCACTCGTATAAACTTGTATAATGTTACAATCAGAACAAATCAAGAATTCATCCACAAACAAAGGCCTATACAAGTCATTTATTTGCTTTAAAAGAAAACATCTAGATTAACAGATGGTAAATAATATCAAAATCAATAACTATTTATAACAGACCATCAGCATTTGTCTGTAGTACATAACAAATAAATGGTAAATAATAGGCTAACAGAAAACATCTAGGCTAATAGATGGTAAATAATATCAAAATCAAGAATTCATCCAGGATTCATACATATATTACCCAAAAGTTGAACCCTGGATGAAAATAGAACGGTAAAGCAAATTAAAACAAGAAAAGATGTATGCTCATATATAGTCAAGAGCACGTGCAAGACCACTAGGAAAAGCTTGTGACATGAACCCTTGATTAAAACACCAATTATTATGAGACCTTGATTCTGAAAGAGAAAGAAACATAACCATTACATTTGTCAAGGGAATATATGATTTAAGCTTACACGAGAAGGTTGAGTCCAAATAGTTGTCCTCCCATGGAAATTAGCTATTAGCAGAGCACGTGGACAAGAAAATGGGGACTATTCAATAAATTGGACAGAATCGCGTGGAGAATCTGCAGATTGTGAAATACATTTTACTGAAAATTTCAAGAATGTTTTAAGATTTCGAACGAGGAAAATAAAATGCATCTAAGGACAAATCATGAAAAAATTATGTCCTCAATTTTTTCCCCTTTTGAAACAATGGTGCTCTACTAATACCTCGTCTATCCAAAATAAACTCAACTTTCTCCCAAGTTTTTTACTCGTTAGACTACATAAATAGTCACCAATTCTGATATGACAAACCATTACAAGGGCAAGAAAATGTAGAGAATGATTATCAAGAATATACAATAAAAAGATTACAGACGATCATCGTATCTGATGGTAAAACTTTAGGATTTTTTTATATATGCAAGTCTTTGAGTCAACTTGCACACCTTGACTATTCACACAGAGGAACTATGTAGGCCTACTAAATTTAGTTGCCAAAGTAACTCATAGAATATTAAATCCTGCATAAGTGGCCACTGACTTAAATCATTCCCACTAAGCTCTTTATCATTTACATGGCCTTAACCACTAGTCCAACCTATGGTGGCTTAAAATTCGATGTAAATAGCCAAAGCCAAGAGAATTTTATCAAAAACAGTAACCTCTTTACAAAATAAAGATCTTATGTACAAAGAAAGGCCTAAGCTAACTGCCTACCTTCCCAAATAAGTAGCAAAAATAAATTAAAGAATCCAAGATCTAAAACAAAAATAAAACTAACAGCTGCAAGATAACAAAGCAAAAGAATACTAATAAAACCAAAACGACTCAACAGTGGTTACACCCAAAATTCTAGGCTTATAGGTTCCCCAGCTTTACAAAATGACATACTAAAATCTCCATACTTGGTGGTTGCAAAGAATCCACAAGTAAAATATCACCTTAAAGTTAAAGAGTAATAGAATGTTGAGGTATATAACACAGCATACCTGAAGTTAAAGCATAAAACTACCTAACTAAGGTATTAGTCATTGGGCGATCTAAGGAAGAGATCTAAGGAAGGGATAAACATCTATAGTAGGATAAAACTTGAAGATCATCAAGAAGGTACTAATGCTTCATGGAAAGGTCCATGGCCCGCTTCAAATGTTGATTGCCCGCATCAACAACCTCCCTGGGAGTCGATTCAAAGCCTCCTTCACATCAATATCATAATATGGATAACCCACAAACTACCATAGGGCAACCCACAAACTCAAGCACCTTGAATCAAATTTAAACTACAAATAAATAGTACCCATGAATCATAAACGGTGTTACATTCTAATCCAATATGGTCCAAAGAGAAATAAGCACACTATAACTTCTCAAACAGGAATTTTCATATCATTAGAGTCACTTGAAAACACTTAGAAACTGTGCTTAAAACTGCAAGCATTCAAAAGTGCACTTACCAGGAATAATTTTCACCTGAATCCCTTGCTGTTGCAAGAAATCCATCTCCTCCCCACCCATTCCAAACACCTAAAAAATACATAAACAAAAAAGGTTTAAGACAAAGGATTGAAAGTGAAAAGGTTATCAGAATTCATATTCAACTAATCGTGTTTATTGGGAATATGCATAAATGGTACATTCAAGGCAAAATTCTTGTAGTGATACTTATCGAATGATCAAATAATTTAAATCGAATATTAAAATGATGCTTTTTTCTCAATTTCAACTGCCCAGCTATTAACTGATGTTGCAAAACATAGCTAGGAAGCATGACAATAACATGAAACACTACAATATTCATTAAGGATAGATTGATCTTCGGAAGTAAAAGTGAAACGAATACAAGGTTCGAAAAAGAGAGATGTCAGAATAACGACTTACGAATGCACCAAAAGTGTAGTTGTATTTCAGTAGAGATTTGCTAGTAAGGCAATAGTCAATGAACAGACCAACTGTTAGAAGGGAAAGTGCTTGTATGGGAGCTGTTTTGCATAGTAATTCAAAGGAACCTATTGAGTACTTCTTCTGTAATTAACCTATTGACTATTTAAATCAATGCAAAAGATTTGAGCTTTATAATTAAGGCTGTAAGAGGGAGAAGAAGTCTTTATGAAGAATCGAACCTGATTGTGCTTTGTAATGTCTGCTTCGTGATTTTGATCTTGAATAAAGATGTCAATGGCTATTCTCTGGAGTGAATGTAGGAATAAATAAGCCGAACCACTATAAATCAGGTGTTTCTCTTCTACTTTCCTTAATCTTCATTTAGTTCTTTACTCAAATTTTGTCTCCATTGATTTGTTGTGAGTGAATAGAAAGATCAGAGAAGTACACAATTGAAAAGTTCACTGAAAGTAATGATTTTAATCTATGGTCAAAGAAGATTAAAATGATATTGACATATCAAAAGACCTTAAAAGGATTAGAAGATCCTGGGACATTGCCTACAACTCTAACTCAAGTAGAGAAACAGAATATTGAAGAAGTAGCCTACAGAAGAACTCTGTTATTGAATGTAACTGACAACATACTAAGGCAAGTAATTGATGAATGCAAAACATATGAAGTTTTGAATAAATTAAAAGCTTTATATGAGAAAAATGATGTGTCAAATAAAATTTTCTTGAGGGAAAGGTTGTTCTCATTCAAGATGAATACTACAAAACAATGGATGAGAACCTAGATGACTGTAGAAGACTAACATAAAAAAAAAATCAAACAGAGGAGAAACTAGGCAAAGAAAGTGAAGCAACCATTCTTCTTAATTAATTACCAAATACTTATAAAAATGTAAAAATGGCACTTAAGTATGGAAGGGATAATATCTCCACTAATGTAGTAAGTACAACCATTAGATGTAAGTAGCTAGAATTCAAGGCAGAATCTAAAAGTTCTGGAAATGGTGAGACCTTATTTTCAAAGGGGAAGAACAATCATTTCAAAAAGAAAAGTTTATAAAGGGGCAGAGATTTCATAGGCAAAAACCGGTGATTAAGTGCTATCACTGTCATAAAGAATGCCACTTTAAGAGATTATCCTGAAAGAAAGAAGAATGACTTTAAAGATAGCAACAGAGCATAGGAACATGGAAAGATAGATTTCTCTATCTGTATTGAACTTATTGACTGTTTAAATTTCAACTTATTCACATTGCTACTACTTCATAACTAAAGAAAATTCAAACTACACAGAAGAAAAACTGGATCGGAAGACCCATGAGTAGATCAGACAAGTAGGCGACCGGATTGAAAAAGTCCACAACTAAAAAACATAATATACTCACTCATATTTTCTAGCGAGAATTCGCAACACAAATAAAGCCCCATAAACCTTTGGAGCTTGTAAATTTTCTTTCACTCAATCAAGAAGACACAACCATTGCTCCGGATAATCAGCATGAATGATCGACTTTAAGCACTCCCCAAGCTGTACCCTGCATATGCACGATGTTGAAGCAACAGAAAGAATTCAAATCCACACGTCATAGTCAATTATTTTTGGAAGTTACCAAATTTAAAAAGATTGTTCATAGAACAATGAGTTTCCCAAACTCCTATTATACCCAAAATATTCAAAAAGGCAGTCTTCAACCGCTATTTTACGTTATACATAAATAGACAACAGACACTTACCTCAACAAAGATGGAACCTGTGACAAGAATGGAAGAATGTTCTTCCGGACTACATCTTTATCACTCTAAAAAATCTTCTGTTGTTCATCTACATCATTTCAACAAGAACAATTAAGCCACCAAAACTAGTCAATGATTCCAATAACAATTCAACAAACATATCTATTACCTGGGTCAACGGGGGACCAATTCTTAGCAATTTAATTCTTAAAATGAATGATAGCAACCTAACGAAAAGCCAAGTTACAACAGAAGAAAAATCGGATCGAAAGACCCACGGATAGATCGAACACCGGCATACTCTAAATCTATAGATCCAACCAATGTTGAACGTCGGTGATGATATATTTTACTTCTTAACAATCCAAATCTACAGATCCAACCAATGTCGTACTTCTTCTATAATGAACAGTGAACTCCACTACGCCGATGACGATCCACCAACGCCGGTGACCCAAATCTACAAATCCAACCAATGTCGGTGATAGAGACCACGACAACGACTGAACAACGTTGTTAAAGACAACAGAGACCCACGACAACGCCCACGGAAATGATCGAACAACGCCCACAACAATGATCGGATGACAGAGACCAACCACCGATGACGACAGAGACCTTAACAATGTCGGTGACGACAATGATCGGAACAACGAAAACTTTGGGGATTCGAACGGCCAAGAAGAAGAGAGGGTGAAAGGAGAGAGAAGGTTTGATTAAAATGAAAGATATATTTTTTAATAAAGTAAGAAAAAAATAAATTTAGACCTTTAATGTCGGTTTTAAACCGACATTAAAGATCCGTTTTTTCTTTTTTTAAAAAACCGACATTATACATCTGGTTTCACTTTTTCCAACTGACATTAAAGCCCAAATTTCTTTTAGTGATATGATAA
Source organism: Benincasa hispida (assembly GCF_009727055.1). Lineage (NCBI taxonomy): Eukaryota > Viridiplantae > Streptophyta > Magnoliopsida > Cucurbitales > Cucurbitaceae > Benincasa > Benincasa hispida. The sequence goes on from NC_052358.1 coordinate 11,442,735, forward strand.
TTAACCCAAAAATCACGTTTGGACATGAGTTAATGGGAATGAGTCTGTTATTGTAATCGATGAAATAAAAATGAAATTGTTTCTTTTTTTAAGCGTTTGTTTGTTCGTTCAATTGTCCGTCCAAAAAGAAATCAGGAGATCGCACTGGTGAAAGTAAACGATCACTTATGCATTTCGAGAGCCTATATGTCTCCGCCTAAACAATCGTCCACCTCGCGCCTAAATGATCACACACTATTTCTTACACGATCGCATAGCTTCTCTAAACGATCGTATAGTGTGCCGAGTTTGCTAAACGATCGTATACTATTTTCTAAACGATCCTTCAGTAAAACCTACATGATCGTGTAGCTTCTCTTAAATGATAAACATTTTGCTATGCAATAGCACTTTTTCCCTCCCACTTGCTTATCGCCTACACATTCGTGCTTCCTCCTTCCTCTACCAAATTCACCAAAGACCATGCTTTGGGTTCTCACTCCGAGAATACCCAAGGCTATTTTCTGATGGTGTCATCCCCGCGACATTCGTGTTCGTGCGGTTATTCGTGCTATTGTTATTGACGCTGCTACTGGGCGTTGGTAGATCGCTTGGAGGGCTTCGCTGCGTTGAGTTTCGAAGATTGAAGATTGTCTTCAACTGGTATGGCAACTCATTCTCTTGTTCTTTTGTTGTTCATAGCATGTCGATAATTACTATTTGTTGGCCCCACTGTATGTTTGAGTGTATTAAATGTATTTTGATCACGGTGAGATCGGAGCGATCCGAATGCGCTCATGGAACTCTTCGGTAAGAGATCCTTCAGTTACAACTCCCTCCCCCGATCTCTCATCCATTACGTGATGTGGGGAAGATGAATGACTCTCATTCATCTTCCTCCATGAAACACTGAGAGAATAGTTTTCTCTAGAAAAAACTCACAGAGAAGAAAAAATTCCTCTTTTCCTCTATATCTCCTTCCCTTTTTTCCTAAAACCCTAAGGCAAAGCCTACAACTCGTGCCTGATTCTCAACCCTAAGGAGAATACAGGGGACTCCATTTGATAGTTTCGCTTTTGGAAGATCGGATCAAGATCCATTCATGGGAGATCTTGAAGAAGGTGTTCTTCAAAGGTAATGTTTTTCCTCTCCCTTTTCTTTAGAAATTAGCGTGTTGTAAGTTAATTTACAATGCATAATCCTTCTCTTTATATTCTGTAATTCTGATTTTCCGGAAAAAGAAAATGAAAATATGGACGATCCCCGCATTCTGTTGTGGGAACCTTCAATGGTTTTCCCTTCAATTGGTATAAGAGCGGAGGTTTTCAATCCCATTTTTTTAATTCCATAATTTAATTATAAAATTGGTGGGTGCACTCTGTATTATTTTTCATATGATGAATGTTTTTATGGAATGAGTTTTGCATATTGGATGTTTTCCAAATTGGCTAGAATTTACTGCTTTAAAGTTTATTAAAGTTGCAATTGCCCGGTGTTTTGGGAGTTTAATTTCATGTAATCGAGTCTATAATTATTCGTGTCATTCTTGATGGAGCTCCGGCTTCAAATTGGTGAATTTTTGGAGCAAGAATGGAGCAAATCGGATGAACGGGCGAAGCAAAGCAAACTTTCTGCCGCGCAACGTCGCGACACTTCTGTCACATCGTTGCAACGCTGCAGCAACATAAAAGCCAGTGTCGCAACACTGACATCAAAGCGTCACGACACTCTGGATGGTCAGTGCGTGAGTTTAGATTCCACCAGATAGTGGATTTGAGTCTTCCCAACGGTTCCTTTGCAATTTTTTCTTTTTATTTAATTACTAATTTGTAATAATTACTTATTTATTGTATTTTCATTAATTAAATTAATATAATTATTATATTAATTTAATTAATGTTTAGGATGTCAATTTCAGTCCAATATTGCTTTTTTTATTTAGTTATACATATGATGTATGATTTTAATGATTTGTATGTCATATAGAATTGATATTCATTTATTTTCATGCATCATTTATATTATAGGTGTTATAATATATGTATATGCATGATTTAGTTTTATAGCATGCTCATGCATCATATAATATAAGTATTACACTATATGCTTGCATGCATAAATAACATAGTCATGCATCATTTATATTATAATTGTTATAATATATAGTCTGAATGTATGCATGTAATGTATGTTATTAATTTCATTACTTTGTTATACATGTGTAATATATATGTAGTAATGAAATGAACATTGCATAATGCATGACATTACTTTAGGTAATCTTATAATCGTTATAATTTTATAAAGTATGTCGATCAATGCAATGTAGGTTTTAATTTGTTTCATTTACTTTATAAGAGTTATAAATAAATAAAATTAGACATTAAAATCAATAACTAAGAGTTGCATGCAAACTTAGGTAAAATCATTTTTTAAAATAGTTTTAAAATATGGTTCACATAGACTTAATTTCACAAATTTCTAATGAGATTAGAAATTAGATTAATATTTTTTAATTGGTTTAATAGGATTAAATTGATTTCAATAAAAGATTAAATTTGTAGCAAATATATCTATAAGAGACCTTTTGTCTAAGGCGGGTTTTATCTAGGCTGGGGTACTTAAGATGACGAAAATGTTGCACCCCTAACTGGGAACCTATTTGAAAAGATGAATTAGATAGATTTGCTGCAAGCATGCAATTATTGACTAACATTTGTTAAAGTGTTTAACAAATATTAATAAAAAAAAATTGTTTAATTTTCCAAAGTAAGTGTTACTTTTGGGCAAACTTAAATGGTCACTTAATAAAAATAATTAGCCGCATTTTATGTTGATTAAACCTTAGGTTGTTAAAATACTTAGTGGGAAGAAAAGATGTATATGATATGTCAATTTTTCACTCACGTTTCTCCCTTAATATTCACACCGTGAGACTCATGCTTGGCCTTGAGATATCCTGGGAGCATCTCCCTTCAGATGGTGTTTGTATGGGTCAATATCAAGATGAATGTAAAGAGTATTTATAGTAAGTGGGAGAGGAATGTGTGTCAACATGTCCTACGGTCTCTTTCATGGTTTGCACCATGAAACCTTCTTACATGGCCTCGACACATCCTAGGAGTGTCCCCCTTCAGATGGTTTATGCAGTAGGCCAATATCAAGGCGAACTCTAAATATGGATAGGATCGCTTTAGTTTTTGCCCCCAATTAGTTTTTCCCTTCGGTTGGCTCATTGGGGCGGAACTCTAGGGTCTAAAATGGAGGGTCACGCTTATGGGAAATTACTAAGCAAGTTAATGATTTCTTGACCAAATAAATGATAACTGACTGTTATAGGAATAAGAGTTATTCTGGTATAATGGTTGGTTCAGTGTGTCTCAATTCAATGAAGGGACAACTGACTACCTTCCGGTGGCTTTTGTCCTAAATTACTGAACATCATAAAATTAGAATTAAAACACTTCGATCTAATCGAGGTGATAAGTATATGGATTTAAAATTATATAACTATCTAGTAGATCATGGAATTCAATCCCAACTCACAGCACCTAGAACACCACGACAAAACGGTATTGCAGAAAGGAGAAATCGAACCTTGTTGGACATGGTTCGGTCTATGATGAGTTATGCTCAATTACCTCAATCCTTTTGGGAGTATGCAGTACAGATTCTCAATCTCCTTCGAAATGTTCTCTCAATCTTTGGGTCGTGATTCGCCAGAGATTGAGAGTCTGCAAAGAAATCAGAAAAATTACCGTTAGCACTCTATTTTGCCAAAGTCCCCGTCAACGGCACCAAAAACTTGATTCTTGTATTTATGAAATGGAAATATGGATGATATACGTTGATGGAATTGCATTGTGCACTCAAGTTTCACCAGCGGAATCTAAGTGTAAATTCTTCTGAGTTTTCTGGTAAGTCCAGGGTCGAACACAGGGACTTGTGAAAACAGTTTGCATTGATAATTTTTATGAATCCTTGCGGTAACCAAGTAAATAAATAGTGGGTTTGTTGTTTGATTTTGTTGACAAGAAATAAATAAACAAATGTGGCGGAGTTGAGATAAAACAGTTGCGTTGATAGATGCAATGAGTATGCAATGAACGGGTTGAGAAGATCTTTAGTCAGCGTTACTTGGGAATGCATCAGACTATGCAATTATGTTATAACCATGCATAGCAAGTCATTTTCCAATGTAAATGCGATGCTCCTAAATCTAGAACGCATTTGTTGAATGCAAAATGTCCATAGAGCTCATCCCTAAGTCTCTACTCTTGTCCTATGCGATGATGCAAAATGCATAAAAGCAAGGTGACCGCATACAATCATATCCTATCTCTAGGATGCATGCGATGCGTTGATAACAAATAGTGCTCATTCCTAAGCACCTATCTCTTGTTTATGCATTCTAATCAGGCTCTTCCAAGTCTAGATTCTAACCTGACCTTCCCTAGTCTAGATCCTGTCCTTAGACTACCCTCTCGAGTATCTCTAATGGACGAATGAAGCATACATAAACCAGATAATTGCAAAGAATGAAGATTCCCTAGTTGTGCTAGATAAATGCTTTTCAATCCATTCAACTGATTTAGCTACTCATGCATGAATAACAGAGAGTGAACAAATTTAGAGAAGGGAATTCCATTTTTATAGATGAGTTGAGTACGAAATGACAATGGAAAGTAAAGGTAGAGAGCCTGGTAGCAATTCCTTGCTGACTGAGGCTTTTTACACTGAATTCTCTATTCTGATATAAAGATATTCCCGCTTCCGCAGGCGTCGGCCCTTTCTCTGTCCTTGAAGCTTTCGACGCTCTCCCAAGTATATCGGAACGATCTGCCGGCACAACTTCTTCCCTCGTGTCCACCTTAAAAATGAAAGAAAACTAAAGACGTGCAAACTGAAGTATGAAATTTCTAACTGCTAAACTCATGAACTGATCAACCCCCTTCTCTGAAGAATGCCCTTGGTATTTATAGAGCATCCATGGTGAAAGGCAACTTCTCTCTCCTAGTTGTACAGATGGGATAACTTTAGTTCCTGACTGATGCGCCGAATAATTGTCACCGATAAAGCTGATTGTACTTTGTGACCGTTATTGGCTGTTAACTTAATTTGGATTCAACTGTCATCAGCTTTCTGTCCCATCGCTCTTAATTATCCTTTCACCCAGATGCGCCCACCATGTTATGCTGACCAAGTTGTGGCGATCCGTCTCAGGCGAATGTTTGCGAGCACAATCAACGCAAAGCCTTGCGGTGAAGTTGCGCTTGACCAATGAATTCCTATGATCGCAATCTTTGCATTGCGTCAACGCATATTCTGCACAAAAATACAAAAACCAACTGTTCTACTGCGTTGAATGCATGCGATCGCAATATCATGAAAATGATGCTCAATGGACGCAAGTTAACATATTTCATCAACGCAATCCAACATTGTTTAAGAACTTAGCACTATGATAACGTGCATTTCTGCCCGTTATCACCAGCACATGTGTTGGTACAGAATCCTAAGAAATTGGAAACACGTTCGGAATTATGCCTATTTGTAGGATACCCAATAGAAACAAAAGGAGGATATTTTTATGATCCTCAAGAAGATAAAGTGTTTATATCGACAAATGCAACGTTCATGGAATATGATCATATTAAAAATTATCTAACTCGCAGTAAACTAATATTGCAAGAATACTACAGAAAGGTCAACAAGAGTTGTTGATCAAGCTGGTCCATCAACAACGGTTGTTGTCCCGTCACGTCCATCCCAAGAGTTGAGAATGCCTCGCCGTAGTGGGAGGGTTATTCAACAACCTGAACACTACATGGGTTTAACAGAAACTCAAAACATCATAAAAGATGATGGTTTAGAGGATCCATTAACCTTTAAGAAGGCAATGGAAGATGTCGATAGGGAACAATGGATAAAAGCCATGGACGATGAAATGGAGTCTATGTACTTCAACTCAGTCTGGGAACTTCTAGATCAACCACACGGTGTTACACCTATAAGAGAAAACGAGATCAAACTGGCAAGGTACAGACCTATAAATCCAGACTTGTGGCAAAGGGTTTTACCCAAAGAAAATGAGTTGATTATGAAGAAACTTTTTCTCTTGTTGCCATGATCAAATCAATAAGAATACTTCCTGCCATTGCCACTTATTATGACTATGAGATATGGCATGGATGTCAAGACAGCTTTTCTGAATGGCTATCTTGATGAAAGTATTTTTATGTCTCAACCAGAGGGGTTCGTCGAAAAAGGATAGGAACAGAAAGTCTATAAGTTTAATCGATCCATTTATGGGTCGAATATGTTGATGATATCCATTTATGGGTCGAATATGCGTTGACGCAATGTAAAGATTGCGATCATAGTTCTTAGTTCTATATGTTGATAGTCAACAAATCATGGCTTTGAACAAAACATTGACGAACCTTGTGTATACAAGAAGATAGTCAACAAAACTGTAGCATTCTTAGTTCTATATGTTGATGATATCTTGCTCATTGGGAATGAGACAAGTTTTCTTGCTGACGTAAAGAGATGGTTAGCAACATAGTTCCAAATGAAAGATTTGGGTGATGCTCAGTATGTTCTAGGAATACAGATTTTTCGAAACCAAAAGAATAGAACATTGGCACTATCTCAGGCATTTTATATTGACAAGATGTTGTCAAGGTATAATATTCAAAATTCCAACAAAGGTTTATTACATTTCAGGCATGAGATTCATTTGTCGACGGAACAATGTCCTAAGACACCTCAAAAAGTTGAAGAGATGAACAGAATTCCATATGCATCTGCAGTTGGGAGTTTGATGTACGCTATGTTGTGTACATGTTCTGACATATGTTTTGCAGTTGGAATCGTCAGCAGGTTCCAATCCAATTTTGGACACGGTTATTGAATCGTTGTCAAAAATATCTTCAAGTATCTAAGGAGAACAAGGGACTATATGCTTGTGTATGGACCTAAGAATTTGATCCTTACAGGATACACTTATTTTGATTTTCAAACTGACGTAGATTCTAGGAAATCTACCTCAGGATCAGTTTTCACTCTTAACGAAGGAGCTATAGTTTAGAGAAGCATCAAGCAAAGTTGTATCACTGACTCTACCATGGAAGCGGAATACGTGGCTGCATGCGAAGCTGTTAAGGAAGCAGTATGGCTATGCAAATCCTTAGCTGATTTGGAAGTCATTCCAAATATGCACCTGCCGATCACACTGTATTGTGACAACAGTGGTGCAGCTGCCAACTCAAAGAAACCCAGGAGTCATAAACGTGGAAAACACATTGAAAGAAAGTACCATCTCATCTGGAAGATCGTACACAGAGGAGATGTGATCGTCCCAAAGATAACCTCTCAAGACAACCTTGTTGATCCATTCACAAAGGCTCTCTCGGATAAAGTTTTCAAGGGCCACCTAGTTAGACTATGACTCCTAGTAGTGTAATGGGAGAATGTCTATGGTATTATAAATGCCCTAGTTTATTGTATTTTTCCCATTATGTATCTCAACATTATATTGTATATATTTGTTCACACTAGAGTTTTAGTTCAAGTGGGAGATTGTTGGGAATGTCCTAGAACTCACAGTTCATGTTAAACATTCTATTTATCAATAACAATGACTTGTTGATTAAATCTTATTATGGAAATCCAATAAACGTATCCTTAACTATAGTTTGAATACTGTAACTTTATGTAGTGACATAAACAGGATTAAGTTGACAATATATAGTCTAAATGGTCTAAAAAGTATATGAATGAAATTGGGTATCTCATCCTGGTAACACTATTGGATGCGGCCCACTTTGTAGTTGTTACAAGAAGTTGTAAAGTGTTACAAATGATGTAATCCACAAATCGTTCATGTCAAGACATGTGAGTGGGGGCATCCTATGCAATGAGTTTGCATATAGACTGAACTCACTTTTCTTTATAACGACCGCTTACTGTTAAAGCTGACTATTTCATTTATCATATAACCTAGGTTAACTCGATCTTAATCCTAAGCTAGCTATGAACTCCTGTTTATTCGGGATTATCCTTTGATCTGCAAACGGTGAAAGTAATCCAACAACACTGCTTAATAAGCTTACCATTTTGGGGATAAGACCGGATGAATAGCTGGGGACATAGCCTTGCAAGATGGAATTCACTCCTACCCTATTTAGAGTTAGCAGATAGGTTGTTCTCTTAAGTACTGATTCCAGGTCTTGAACAATCGAGGCCCCGCTTTCTCATGATAAAGAAAGGATTTGATTCATAGAGATTATGAATCAGAATTGTTCATTAGAGGGTCAGTAGGAACTTAAGGAACAAAATGTATTCACAGGGGTAAAACGGTATTTTTGACCTAGCTATGATTATAAACAACCTGTGAAAGATCGACTTACTGATTATGGTTATTAAGTGGACATAATCTATCTACAGTGAGGGGAGTTCAACTATGGGCTATAGTGGAGTGTCCTATTAGTTAACGAATGAGGGTTAGATCATACTAATGAGTTTAGCTGATTAATCTCGAATCGTTGGAGTCCATGATCTGTAGGTCCGCGACGTCCCCCTACTAACTCGTAAATGGATAAACTTTAGAGTAGCTTGAGAAATTAATTTGAAACGTTCAAATTAAACAAAACAAGAGAATATATATTTAAATATGATTTAAATATATGAAGATGATTATTGTGCAAAAATTAATTTAATATTTGATATTAAATTAATTAATATTTTAAATTAATTTATGAAATTAATTTATGAAATTAATTTTAGAAAATCATTTTTCAGTTTATTAAATCAAAATGGTTTTGAAATCAAATTTTGATTTTTAAAAGAAAATTGGAAAAACGGTTTTTGCATGCCTTCAAAATGGAAAATGTTGTTTTTCCATTATCATCTTCTTCATGCTCACACAAAGCCCATCTCCTTCTCTTCATTAATACTTCAAGCATGAGTTGCAAGCTATGCAATTCACTTCTCTGCATGTTCATCTACAATAAATAAAGAAGTTTGGAGTGATTTGAGAGAGGTTAATACAAAAATTTTGAGAGAAAATTTTAGAGAGAAGAAAGTGTTCTTTAAAGTGAGCTGCTGCGAGTTCTTCACTATTCTTCATAGATTCAAGTTGTTCTTGAGTCCCACAACTCTGTCTAAAGCTCCAAGAGGATAGTGGGAAAGATCTTGAGGTGGTTCACGGTGATCTTTGATGAAGACCGTTGTTGTACAATCAAGTTCTTGGAGAGTTCTTCAAAGGTATGATCTTAAAACCCTTTTTTTTTTTTAGAAGAGCATGCTTAAGTTTCTGTCAAAATTAGTGAATTTGAATGCTTATGGATCCTTGATACTTCTGCTGCATATTATCTAACTCTTACGCTACTAACCACTTGTGTTCTACCCATCAATGATTTAATTCCTGGAAACAGTTGGAAGCTAGAGAGATGACATTTAGAGTCGGTACTGGTGAGGTCATTTCAGCTGTTGCTGCAGGCAGGCTTAAGTTATTTTTGGACAAGAAACAATATATGTTATTAGATGACATATATGTAGTTTCTCATATCAAGAGGAACCTAATTTTTGTTTCCTGTCTAATTGAACAAAAATATTTCATATCCTTCTCTGAGAATAAAGTGTTTATTTTTAAGAACGAAATGGAGTTAGGTTTTGGTTCAATGGAAAATAACTTATATGTACTAAGGTCGTTAATCTTAAAAGTCGTGCTCAATACTGAAATGTTCAAAATAGCAATAACTGTAAAAAGATCAAGAATTTCTCCTAAAGAAAATGTCCATCTTTGGCATCTAAGATTAGATCACATCAATCTCAATAGGATTGAAAAGTTGGTGAAAAGTGGACTTCTAAATGGTTTAGAAGAAAAGTCTTTACCAGTATGTGAGTCATGCCTTGAAGGTAAAATGACCCAATGACCTTTTATTGGAAAAGGTTATAGAGCCAAAGAAACCTTGGAGCTTATACATTCAGACCTTTGTGGTCTGATGAATGTAAGAGCACGAGGAGGGTATGAATATTTCATCTCTTTCATAAATGATTATTCTAGATTGGGGTATCTATATCTAATGCAACATAAGTCTAAAGCTCTTGAAAAGTTCAAGGAGTACAAGATTGAAGTTGAAAACTTGTTAGGTAAAACAATAAAAACACTACGATCTGATTGTGGTGGAGAGTATATGGACTTAAGATTTCAAAAGTATATGATAGAACATGGAATCACGTCCCAACTCTCAGCCTCAGGTACACCTTGAAAGAATTGTGTATTGAAAAGGAGAAACAGAACCCTGTTGGACATGGTTTGATCTATGATGAGCTATGCTCATCTTCTTAACTCGTTTTGAGGATATGCAGTAATGTCTACAGTTTATATTTTGAACAACGTTCCCTCAATGAGTGTTTCTGAAACACTTTTTGAGTTGTAGAGAGGTCATAAAGGTAGTTTACGTCACTTCAGAATTTGAGGATGTCCAACCCATGTGCTAATGGAAAACCCCAAAAAGTTGGAATCTGTCACACCCCTTCTCAAGCTCACCTTTTTTAACCCAAAAGAAGGCGTGAGGATGGCAGATACCACCCTTTTGTGATACTTACTGCCCATCTGAACCTTTTACGCTTACTAAACTTAAAGCCAAGTAAATAAGCAACAACTGTTTGGTTAAAATTATTTTATTACAAACAGAATAGCGTTTGTACAATTTCCAAACTTAATGTTTACAACAACAACTTAAATTCGGAAGTGTGGTTGTGGCATTGAGATCAACCCATGCATTGGGGAAAGTTCTCACAGTATAAAGTTTTGCTGTAACACCAAGTTCAAACGAGGGGTTCTCCAAAACTACTCGTGTAAATCAGGTGATTCTTGAGCCAAAATCTCAGAAATTGAGTGTCGTTTTTGCATAAGGGTTGTCGTAAAGAAAAACTAAGAGAAAGATTGTCAAAATAAAAGGAAACTGAAAGGCGTTCACAGAATCGAGGACAGGCAAGGTGGAGTAATCTTGAGCTCCTGAGCTTTTGAGTTGGAATTTGGAGCTCAAATGTTAAGGTTAGTAAGTGAAGAAATTTCTAAACAAGTTTATACAAGGAAGTGTCTCAAAATTAGATCTAGAATGATGAGTGATCTGAGCTTCAAAATGAAACTGGAAACTAGGGTTCGAAGGAGGAGCCAGGAAAAACCAGGGAACTTGCAAGGAAAGAAGGATTCCTGCAAATAAACTGTGAGTGGTATTCTTTTAAGGTCTTGAGCATATCTTTTAGATTGTATGTTTATGTTGTGAATGAGTAGCCAGAACGAGAATGAGAATATGGTTGGGATGGTCAAGGGGTCAATAGACCTAGTTCCTGAGCCTAGAGCAGAATCTCATGAGATGGTCAGAGGGCCATGAGGCCTAATTCCTGAGCCTGTGAGAGGAACCTCGTATGGGATGGTCAGAGGGCCAATGGGCCTAGCTTCTAAGCCCATAAGCGAGGATATATGTGCACATAAGAAACATAGGAGAGTAAGTGTTTATGATAAGTATTAGTTTTAACTATCTATCGTGTGTGTCGGTAAGATTGAGAACAGACCCATTCAAGACTGAGGTTTGAATGTTGACCTCGTAATGTGATATGCTTTTATTGCTATAATTTGAAAGAAACTTGTTAAGTTGTTTACCACTCACTGGGCATTTTGAAGCTCATTCTTTTTTTCATGTTTTTCTTCTCAGATAGCGAAAGATTAGAAGTTCCAGGGTACTGCTAAGGTCAAGGTTTGCCATGCCACAGCCATACTTCCGGATTTAAGTTGTTGTTGTAAACATTTGTAGTTAAGTCTAGAAGTTGTATAAATGCTATTCTATTTGTGATAAAATAAGTTTAACCAAACAGTTGTTGCTTATTTACTTGGCTTTAAATTTAGTAAAAAGTTCAGATGGGCATTAAGTATCACAAAAGGGTAGTATCTGTCGTCCTCAAGTCTTCTTTCAGGTTCAAGAAGGTGAGATTGGGAGGGGATGTGACAGAATCTCGTTCAAATGTGTGTCTATTTGTAGGCTACCCCAAGGAAACGAGAGGTGGATACTTCTATGATCCAAGTGAGAATAAAGTGTTTGTATCGGCAAACGCTACCTTCTTGGAAGAAGACCACATGAAGGATCATAAGCCATGAAGAAAAATTGTTTTAAGTGAAATTTCTAATGAATCTACTGAGACTTCAACAAGAGTTGTTGAAGGGGCCGATACATCAACAAGAGTTGTTGATGTCAATTCATCTAGTCATCCATCTCAAGAGTTGAGATTGCCTCGACGTAGTTGAAGGGTTATGAACCCACTTATATGCTACATAGGCTTAACAAAAGCCCAAAATATCATAATTGATGATAGAGTTGAGGATCCATTGTCTTATAAACAAGCAATGGAAGATGTTGACAAGGATGAATGGATTAAAGCCATGAATCAAGAAATAGAGTCTATGTACTTCAATTCTGTCTGGGAGCTTGTAGATCAACATGATGGGGTGAACGTATAGGTTGTAAATGGATCTACAAGAGGAAAATAGATGTATATAGAAAGGTACAGACCTTTAAGTGAGACTTGTGGCAAAGGGTTATACCTAGGTTAAGGGAGTGGACTATGAAGAAGTTTTCTCACCTATTGTCATGTTAAAGTCTATCAGGATTCTCTTGATCATAGCCACATATTATGACTATGAAATATGACAAATGGATGTCAAGACTGCCTTTTTGAATGGTAGTCTTAAAGAGACCATCTACATGAATCAACCAAAAGGATTAATTAAGCAAGATCAAGAGTAAAAGATTTGCAAGCTTAATCGGTCCATTTATGAACTGAAAAAAGCATATCGATCTTGGAATATAAGATTTGATGTTGCAATCAAATCTTATGGCTATGGTCAGAATGTTGATGAGCCTTGTGTTCACAAGAAAATCATCAACAGCTCAGTAGATTTCCTCGTGATGTATGTGGATGATATCCTACTCATTAGGAATGATGTAAGTTTTCTGACTGATGTAAAGAAATGGCTAGCCGTCCAATTCCAAATGAAAGATTTGGGAGAGGCGCAGTTTGGTTTAGGGATCCAGATTATCAGGTATCGTAAGAACAAAAGATTGGCCTTGTCTCAAGCATCATATATTGACAAGATGTTTGTTAGATATTCAATGACCAATTCTAAGAATGGTTTATTACCTTTCGGGCATGGAATTGTATTGTCTAAGGAATAGTGTCCTAAGACTTCTCAAGAGGTTGAGAAAATGAGACAAATTCCCTATGCATCGACTGTTGGCAGCCTTATGTATGCAATGTTATGTACTAGACCTGACATTTGTTATGCAGTAGAGATTGTCAGTCGATATCAGTCCAATCTAGGATTAGATCACTGAACAGTGGTCAAAACGATCCTCATATATCTTCAGAGAATGAGGGACTATATGCTCGTGTATGGAGATAAGGCTTTGATCCTTATAGGATACACAAACTCTGACTTTTAGACTGATCAAGATTCTCTGAAATCCACATCAGGGTTAGTGTTTACTCTGAATGGAGGAGCTATAGTATGGAAAAGCATCAAGTAAGGATGCATCACAAACTCCATTATAGAAACTGAATACGTAGCTGCTTGTGAAGCTACTGAAGAGGTTGTATGCCTTAAGAGTTTCCTTACTGATTTGGAAGTTGTTCCAAATATGTCTTTACCCATCACACTTTATTGTGATAACAATGGTGCTGTGGAAAATTCTAAGGAACCTAGGAGTCACCGAAGAGGCAAGCACATAGAGCGAAAATATCATTTGATTCGGGAGATTGTGCATCGAGGTGATGTGACTATCATGAAGATTACTTCAGAGCATAACGTTGCTGATTCGTTTATAAAGGCTCTCACGGCTAAAGTGTTCGAGGGTCATCTAAAAAACTTGGGTCTACGGGATATACGGCATATTGTCTAGGACAAATGAAAAATGTTACTGAGGTATAGTGTATGCCCTAGTTTATTGTGATTTTGTACTTTATCTGTATTGTATATTAGGCTCTCTAAACTTTAGAACAAGTGAGAGATTGTTGAGATTGGTGTCCTAAATCTCTTGAATCTCATAGTTTGTAAACTTTATATAAACATATTGTTGTTAATAAAATAAGTGTTATTTCATGAAAACAAGTGTTATTTTATAAACATATACTCAATCCAATAAACTAAGATCATAGTTTATTTTATATAATTTAAACAAGTATGTAGAGACATACTAGTGGATCTTGTTTAAATAATTACATAAATAATATGTAATAGATGGATAAGGTTGGGTACCTTATCTTAGTAACACTACGGATACGACCTGTGTTTGTAGAAAAAAGGGAATAGGAAAAATGCATTTGTCTTTTGATATGTGTTAATCTCTATGCGTCGATAGTCATGCGTTGGAATAGAGAGTATGCAATATGCGTTAAGCGTGTATGCGATGACCATGCATTTCTGTCACAAGTTTTCTTGCTTTCTCGCCAAGTATAACGAGAACACAAGTTTCTCGGGATGATCCAAGGTCGAACATAGGGACTTGTAACTAAATAATGCTTGTGAAGTGATGCGTTTGAGGTGATGAGTAAAAGTAAAAAGGACAGAAGTTAATGGATTATGCACTACTTCTACTCCTAACTAAATAGATTGAGCAATTTAACTATGAGAATTGGTAGAGATACGGCAACTATTGATGCATAATAAGGTGAGAGGAGAGATTTGTGGAGAGAATGAGTTCGCCACTTCATTACACTCAGTCATAAGAGTAATCCCAGCTCGCCACACTAACGCATCGCACACCTCTCAGTGGTCGGTCACATGCTTATATCTCTATAACGCATGGTTGCGTCGAGCATAAGATCGTTCCTATCTCTAGGAACAATGCTTACCTTGTCTTAGTGTGTTCCACTACTTACCCTTTCGAGCAGTTAGTTGTAGCTAGTCAGCTTATAAACAAGCATTGCGACAGCCTCACACCAAGCAGAGAGGATTACTTCACTATACCCGTGCAACGCACACCTCTCAATGGTTTGCTACATGCGTCATATCTCTAGGCCGCGTGACTGAGTATGCGACTTGTATTTGACACTTAACTAAACGATGATAAAGAAGAAGATGATGATGAAGATGGTGCTGAAAGAACTAAGAGATGCATTGATTACAAAATGTATTAATGTCTTAAGCCAAAATGTAATACAATACTGAGATAAGAGGAGAGGTGGAAAGCTAGATGTAAGCAATCTCTTGCTTCTCATCCGAAATGCGTCAAGGCTGCTGGTGGTGCCATGGATGGATGGTGGAGAAGTCTCTCTCGAGCTCTATCTCCAGCAAAATTTTGGTCGTCACTCGGAAGGGGTTGTGGAGGTGAAGAACTCTCAAAGAATGTCTTGCTCATGCTCTCATCTATGATCACAAGAATCTGCTTGAGGTAGAAACTCGGATAGTCTGAAGTTAAGCTCCAAGGCTCTATTTATAGAGTTCAATCGCCGACAACATTGATAACCCCATTCTGACTCATTGCTACTTCTGTCGTGGTATGGGAAATGTCAGCATCACTTTATCTTGTTGATACTCCCAAGGTATACGTCCATGCTTGTTTCTCCTGAAGTGTCAATGCATTCCACACCTTGCGATCAATCTTCTATCATGATTATCACTCTATGGACGTAGTATTCCATGCGACGAACTAGTCTTCGTGAAGATCAACGCAAGCGGTCAACCTTGCGGCGGTCTGGAATCAACGCATGCGATCAATTCCTGCAATAGCTGCAAAAATAGACACTTTGAAACAGAATAACGCATGATATAGGGTTAGTGAGGATTTTTTGTGCTGGTCGACACAAACTTACTTTTTCATATGAATTCTTGGTATTATTGACGCATATTCTGCTTATTAGCCCTCATAATTCTAAGTAAAAGACTACAATAGCTTGTATTTCTAAAAGCTATCAGCCCGCTTTGTAGGTGTTACAAGTGTTGTAAAGTGCTACAAATTATCTGATTCTAATCATTCATCTAGAGACGTAGGAGCGTGGGTATCTTATACAAAGAGTTTTGTATAAGACCAGATCATAAAATGATTAGTCTCATTATATAACGCCATTAATAATAGAGACTTACATTTCACTGGGATGACCATAGGTGACATGACCTGAATCCTGAGTGAGTTGTGAACTCCTGCTCATGAAGGCGGTTCTTTGATTTGTATGGGTGAGAGTGGTTGGATTTCCAATTCAATAGGTTTACCATTTTGAGGATTCATCTGACTAGGGAGCTGGGAACACAGCTACACAAGACGAAATTCACTTCTTCCCCGGTGATGGGGCAAGTAGATAAATTGCTCCCTTAAGAGCTGATTTCGGGGCTTGAACATAGTGGCCACACCTTCTCCTGGCCCGAGAGGGACTTGGTCATAATTGGACTATGACTTATTGTTCATCAGAGGAATCAATGGTACTTAAGGAGTTAGATGTAATTACAGGGGCGAAACAATAATTTTGGTCCAACTATACTTACGAGCAATTTGAGCAAGGTCATCGCAAGTGTTTATTAGTTATATCCAATGGACACAAAAAATTATCTATAGTGCGAAGAGTACACCTGTCGGTCTTTAGTGGAATGACCGATAGTTAATGAATGCTGGGTAATTTAATTAAAGAGTTTAATTAATTATCCAAGTACCGTTGGAGCTTCAATCTACAGGTCCATAAGGTTCCCTTTGTAGCTCAATAGGGATTTAATTGAGAATTATTTTTAGAAGAATTTGAAGTGTTCAAATTAATTAAGAGAATTAGTTATATATGATATAATTAATTAAATTAATTATATATGTGATATAATTAATATAATGTATTTGATAGTGCGGAAAATTTTTTTCAGAGAACTTTCTCTTTTCGTGAAGTACAAGAGAGCATACTAAAACCACTAACCTATCATGATAGAAAGATGAGAGATTTTAGAGGGATGGAGTTAGAAAATAACTCCCTTCATTTTAAATTTCAAAATTTTAAAATAAAATTAAATAAATTAAAATTTATTTCAATTTATTTAATATATATAACTATACATTAACTAACTTAACATATAATATATACTTACTATATGTTATATCTAATATAAAATTAATTATATCCTTCAATTAATTTGAACAATTCAAATAATCCAAAATTGATTCTCATTAAATACCCCATTGAGCTACAGAGAGGACCTCTTGGACCTGTAGCTTGAAGCTTCAACTGTACTTGAATAATTAATTAAACTCTTTAATTAATTTACTCAACATCCATTAGCTATCGAACATTCCACTGAAGACCAACAATTGCACTCTTTGCACTATAATATATTTTTGTGTCCATTGGATATAACCAATCAATAATACGATGACCCTTCACAAATTGGTCGTAAGTACAACTAGGATAAAATTACCGTTGTAGTCCTATAGTTACATCTAACTCCTTAATTACCATCGATTCCTCTAATGAACAATAAATCATAGTCCAACTATGACTAGACTTCTCTCGAGCCAGAAGAGGGTGTGGTGCCACATTGTTCAAGCCCCGAAATCAGTCCTTAAGAGAGTAATTTATCTATTTTCCCCTACTTTGGGAAAGGAGTGAATTTCATCTTGTGTAGTTGTGTTTCCAGCTCCCCAATCAGACGAGTTCCCAAAATGGTAGGCTTGTTGAGTCGGGGATCTGACCACTCTCACCTATACAAATCAAAGGAACGCCTTCATAGGCAGGAGTTCACAACTTACTCAGGATTTAGGTTATCACCTATGGTCATTCTGGTGAAATGTAAGTCTCTATTATGAACGAGTTATATAATGAGACTAGTCATTTTGTGGTCCGGTCTTATACAAACTCCTTTGTATAGAATATCCTCGCTCACATGTCTCTGCATGAATGATCAGGATCAGATCATTTGTAGCACTTTACAACAATTGTAACATCTACAAAGCGGGTCATACTCGTAGTGTCACCAGAATAAGGTATCCAGCTTTATCCATCTACTACAGACCATTTAGGTTATCATTTAAACATGATCCAACTGTATGTCTCTACATACATGTTTAAGCTATAGAAGATAATCTTGAATGCTAGTTTATTGGTTTGTGGGTTTAAGCTACTAAATGTCAAATAAAACATCTCATATTTTATTAAATAAATAAAATGTTTGTATAATACAATTACAAACTATAGGACCCTACGAGATTTAGGGTACCAACTCAAACACCTACAACATTGATAAAATGGTGGCAATATACACGTTCACGTCTATAAAAATCATATCGATAGTAAATGCTACATCATCTTATAAATGGTGGAAATTTACACGTTCTATGGTTTTGACCAGCACGACGACAACGACTATACTTTGTCTAGTTTTTTTTCGTCAATTGATAATATTCTTTATTTTCGATGTCAGCCTGTTGGATGCTTAACAACTAGAGGTAATATATTCATGTCAAGCCCTGTAGGTTTCCATTTAGCATGGTTCCCAACTGGACTAACAAAACCAACATAACATGAAATCAAGGTACTTGACAAAAAATACTTAGGAACAAAAGAGTAAGTATCCATATTGTGGCCACGAAGAACAACAAGTGCATGGACACATGAAATTTCATCAAGATCCCAAACACGACAGGTACATGGTTTGCAATCTAAATGTATCATAAATTGATTGCTTCCATCAATCATTTGAAATTGAACATCATTGATTGCATTAACCTGAGAAAAATGACACATAGATAACAAATTAATTAAGATCCAACTATCTAAGTCTATCAGTGATAGAAGCCTATCACTGATAAGAGTCAATCATTGATAGATTTTGCGATATTACCCACGAAAACAAATAACTTTTACCGTGAAGCTTCTCGATATCTGATGTTGTGTTCGTAACTTTCTCTCAACCCAACTAGTCAAAATAGTTTTCATACAATATACAGCTTTACTTTTATCATAAAACCATTTTTGAAGTAATTGTCTGATAGAATCAAGTAGTGATATCATAGGTAAATCTCTAAGCTCTTTTAGAACTGCATTTAAGGATTCTTAAATGTTGGTAGTCATCATCTGATATCTTCTTCTTCTACAATACGCACGAGCCCACCTCTCGAAACCAACCTTACTAAGATAGTCTCATATGTTAGGATGTATAGCCTCCATCCATCTCATATTCAACTCAAAATCAGCAACAGTATATGCTTTTCCACATCTAAAAAACATATTATCAATAGAAGAGTTTTTATATGTCAACTTCAAACTTTTCAAAAGGTGTTGCAAACAAACACAATGTTCAGTAGTTAAAAAAATATTTTGAACACCTTTTGGAATGCTTTAATGTCGATTAGACATAATAATTAAACCTTCTCGATCCCCTAAACTTCTCTTTATATTCTCAAAAAATCATCTCCATGATGCATCATTGTCAGAGTCTACAATACTAAAGGCAAGAGGAAAAAATTGATTGTTACCATCAGTTGTTGACGCCATCAAAAGAGTTCCACCATATTTACATTTTAAAAAGGTGTCGTCAACTAATATGTTTGGCCTACAATATTTCCACCTCCCAATACACGATCCAATTGCCATAAAACGATACTTAAAATGTCCCTCAGAATCAACTTCATACGCAGTGAATGAACATGCAATAAAAAAAAGATATATAAAAAAATAATTACATGTTGTTTTACAATAGATCTATTACTGATAGACCAAATATCAATGATAGACCAATGATATGCTCATTTACTATAAGACCTATCACTAACAGACCAATATCAATAATAGACCATATCAGTTAAAAACGTCTATCAAATACTGACTATATATTCATTGAAAGCTTGATTAATGATATATAAAGGATATAAGGGGAAAAAAACCTAGATTCATTTCTTTCTGTTTTGTAAAAAAAAAACTTGGGATCAAGGCATAAGATTTCTTTGCATCACCATTCAATGACTTTATAATATATTCTTTCGTCCTCCAAGCTTTATAGTAGCTAATATTTACCCCAAATTTAGTATGCATGTGAATCATAATATCATCTGGAGTCAAACGGTCACAAAAGCTAAAATCTTTTATCATACAATCACCAATCAATGACGAAGATGCTTGTCTATGAGAAGTTTGAATAACATTTATAGAACAACTGTAATTAGCAATATACTTCCTAAGTTTCCATAGTTCCCCACCCTTCTAACCAGATACACGAACGTACCATTGACAATCATCTTGTGAACACTTTAACACAATTGATTTAGAATTTGATCTCACAGTCTTGAACTCAAAGTTATTCTCTATAGCTATGTAGTAAAAAGACTTTGATACTATTTCCTTACTAGCAAACATATCTTTTTCTTTCAAATCAAATGTAGAAGACAAGCTACTAATATGAACATCCGCTAGAATGTTGAAATCATCATTAATTGGAGAAGAAGAAGAAACAACACATAGAAAAATATCAAATCTACTATTGGAAACCTCTTCTAAAAGCATATAAATGGCATGAACAACTAATGGATGTCTTGTACTTTATTCTTTAATTAAATTTAAAAATCAAGGAACGTTATTATCTTCATGAATGTCAACCATAGTTTGAATGTCATTGATAATCCAATAAGATCGATAATTGTATTAAAGAAATAAATGCATCCAATTGAATTTCCTTTGATATCAAACTCACAAAATTCTCAAAACACATAATCTCATCGACCAATACACCTTTAGTCTTGTAATTTAACTATGTTTATCTTCCCACTGTCCACTATGAAACACCACTACTATAAGCTTAATCATATTTTCAAATCACTGCAAGAAACACAAATTAAACTCATAACATTGATAAACTAGTATAATAAATAGAAAACAGTATCTATCAGTGATAGACTAATATCACCGATAGACTATGATATGTATCTATCAGTGATAGACTAATATCACCGATAGGCTATGATATGTATCTATCAATAGTAGACTCATATTAGTAGACTAATATCAGTGATAGGAAGCATATGACTGATTGAAAAGAAAAAAGTCTAAATATAAACCCAAACATAAATTAACTCATGAAGTCTCAAAGGAAAAATAGAGTAGATGAGACTTGTAGAAATAATGAAATCGACTAATAACATCAACATACTTTAATTAAACATCAATGAAATCTAAAACAGTACAAATTTAAAACAAATTTTAAAAAACTAGATGAAACTGAATCCAAAAACTGACGAAGAATTACGACCTCGACTTGGGAGAAAGAATAGCACGAGCAAAGGATGAAACGAATTTATATTAAAAAATTGAGAGGATTTCAAAATACCGAAGCACGACTAGAAATAACAAATCGTAGGTAGAAATATCAAATCGTAAGTAGAAAACTGATTAATTGTTCCTCTCAGAATCATGCAAGGAAGAATGAAGAAGACGTACCTCAAAATCGTGCATGAGTTTGAGGAAAAAGAAAAGAGAAGCGAGTGGGAGAATGAAGATGACTACCTCAAAATCGTGCATGAAGAAGACATCAGAGACGAAAAAAATAAAAGAAACACGGTTTTTTGGAAAACTAATTTTTAGTCTCTTGGGTTTTTTTTTTTTTTTTTTTTTAGCAATAGATGTGTTTAGTCCTATGAGTTTATTTATTTATTTATTTTTGTCTTTAAAACCATTAATTATTTTTGGAAAACTAATTTTTAGTCTCTTGGGTTTTCTTTTTAGCAATAGATGTGTTTAGTCCTATGAGTTTTTTTTTTCTTTAAAAGTTTACAAATAAGTTTAAAAAATCATAGGGTTTTTTTTTTTTTTTCTTATTTGAAAGGTGTGCATTACATTTTAAATTAAAAATAATAATTAAAGCAGGGAAGGAGAGCGGAAGGAGGGGAGAGAGAAAAGATAATCCTTTTAATTATTGTTTTTAATATAAAATATCATATTGACATAAGAATAATAATAAAAATAATCAATAATCTTTTAAGAGTAATTATTTTAAATGATAAAATTATCAGAAATATTTTCAAAATAGTAAAATGTCATTATCTATCACCAAATAAATGTCCATCAATGATATTTTGTTATATTTATAAATAAATTGGCTTTTTTTTTCTATATTTGAAAATAACTCACCTTTTAAATCTATTTTTAAAATTGAGTCACTAAAATGGTATATTTTGAAACCTTATGTATGGCTGAAAATTTCAGATTAAAAGAGTAATTTTTCGTTATTTTAAATCAAATAAATGAAAGAAAGAAAGGAGAAAAAAAAATACCATGAACAGTGGATATCTTATCACTTCGACTAGAGGATTGACCAACAAACAGAACCACTTGAGTGCTTTGAGTACTATGGATGTTCAGTTATTCATTGCAATAGTGTTGTTTCATGAAAGGGGCCAAGCATAATTTTTTGAATTCAAATATTGGATGAAAATCAATTATTTTTTCAGGTCTCAAAATTGAAATACTCTTGATAGATTCATTCATCCTCTTATTCAAATATCTTAATAGAAAATGAATTTCTTGACTGATGTGAAGCATCAAATTTCCATTTTAGGATTTATCTTACATTTAGTTTTTAGAATATATAAAATTCAACATTATCTTTAATACAACATATGTGAAATGAATATTTGAATTTTGAATCCGAACGAGCGATTGTCTTAATCGTTAAACTATACTTATGTTGATTTAATTTATAAATGCTACATATCAAGTTTTCTCGCAAGAGTGTGATTTGCCGCTCAAAAATTTTTGAACTCTCGAAAGAATCCAAAATTATGTTGACATATAAAGCTACAAATACCAAATTAAAACCATTTCTTTACAAGTGCAAGCAACCGTAATTGGCACTTCATGCAAGTGATTTCATATTTGGAGAGTAAATATCAGCCAAGAAAGATCCTTCACAGAACAACTCACACATTCCATTTCTTCACTCCCTGTTTTGGTAAGAAAATTACTATCACCAACCTGCCTAACAAAGTACCCTCAACAAAATCAATACCCTTAATTACATTTTCTATCATTTCAATTTGTATTAACATCAATTGGACTTTCAATCCATCACTAAATATCCTAAGAAAAAAATGTGCCTTATTATTATACATATATGCATTGCATTAGCGTTACCAAGCCAAGAAGCATTTAAGTTTTTCATACTAGATTACTCCAAATCAAAATTCTAGAAAAGGCAAGGCCAAGAAGTTGCACTAGAAAAACACAGATTTTTTAATGTAATGCATAAACATAGAACAATTATAAACCTTTCGATATCTCAATCGCTAGCACGTGCGCACGCACGCATACGTGAATTTATATAAACCCTAAAAGGACAGTACATTGGATCATAATGTAATTGGAATACTTCTCTAAAAGAATTCATGGGTTCAAAAAACATGAAAGTCAAGAAGGCTACATCTAACTCCCCAAGAAATGCACCAAAACCCAATTCACCAAATGCCTCAGAGTCTAAGCTCATCCCTTCCAAAGCTCCAAAGGATCGTCATGCCAAGGTTCACGGGCGTGATCGACGTATCCGCCTTCCACCATTGTGTGCAGCTCGTGTGTTTCAGCTAACTCGTGAGCTCGGAAACAAAACAGATGGTCAGACTGTAGAGTGGCTGTTGAAGAAAGCTGAGCCATCCATTATTGCTCTAACTGGTAAAGATATTGCCTCTGCTACTCTAGATTTGCCTGGCTGCAAGCCTTTTGATCCATCTTCTTCATCAAACCTTTCTACTACTACAAATTTTTTTGAAGAAACTTTTGATGGAAACAACTATGCTTTCCCAATGGCTAATGAATGCATACCTTTGCCAAATTATGAATTTGATTTGGTCTCGGATTTTGATATGGAACTTTTTGCTCATCACATCGCCATGCTTCAAGAAGTGGCAGAAAACTCTGAGCGCGAAACTGAGGACGACGATGACTGAGATTTAGATTAATGGCAATTTATGTCATGTAATCAATATAAATGGTATCTCTCTGTATGGCCAGGATGATAGATATGGAGAAGTATGAACAATATATTTGCTAGTGAAAAGGAAAATAATAATCAAAGAATGAAAGAAAACTAGTTATGTTCTTTGTTATCAATGGAAAAGAATTCAATTTATAGGCAGATGAGCAGTTTGGTCGATGCCTAACCGTCCAAATCATATTATTGCTTGCCTGTCCTTATATGGCCTTACAAGCTTTTAGCCATCCACCATACCATCACAGCGCTTGCAAATTTAACAAGAACTCATTCCATTACTTCTTCCGACTTCATTGAAGCCACATTCGCTTTGAATGCTAGCAACCCCATTCGAGTTTCCCCCAAGTGCGAGTAAAAACTGCTAGCTGTGCCATGATTCTTTATATCAAGAATATCGTTGACAAATCATTATTATTGTTGTTCATGTTTCGTCTCACCAAAATTTTTCACATCTTACATCAGTCTCCACATCCAAAATCAACCATTTTGAATCCTACTAGTAAACTACTCAAGGATTGTTTAGAAAAAAAAAAATTCTTTAAAAAAGATAGCTTTCTCTTCTTTATAATAAAACTTTAGGGATACTAGACATTCGGTTTTCACAAGCTATCCCTTTTTCTCCGTCCTTGGGTGTCCTATTGTTAATGACCTTTAAAGTTTAAAGAATTTAAAGAACAAATGAAACTAGGTATCATGAAATGGATTGGTATTAATATAGAGATCTCTATATACAGAAACTAAATCTCAACTCTTACAATTTGTTTTGATAATAAATTCAAAAATTTCAAACAAAGCCTAAAATCCAATAAGTTTATCCAACGGACCATATACCCATTATGGTGAGTCAAATTAACATATACCCCCAAGGAGAGGGTAATGGAGTTTTGTAAGAGCGCAAATAGTAGCTTCGTGATGTCAAAGAGGAAGTTTTATTGGTTGAACGGGAACATCAAAGTGATTAGGAGGAAGAAAGTGACTGTCTCTAGTGAAAATAAGTACAACAAAATTAATGTTCAAAGGTCTATTTCAAATGGGCTAAATGGGGTGCCTTTCGAGCATAAAGAAGCAGAAAATAGCATAACATAATTAGCATTTGCTTAAAGCGCTTAAACCCAAGTGTGAAATTACAATTGAAGTTACTTGAACCCGAAAAAAATGACGGGGAAAAGAAGATTCCAAGCAAATGTTAGAGATGCACATATTAATCAAAAAGCATGGCAGTATTTCTGTATTTCGCATAATTTTTCCCATTGAGTTCCACAGAGGAACAAAACCTAGCAGGAAAACGCGCTATGAAATGCATAACTCTTATGAATCCAATTAGGATTGAAATGTCCATACAACTTAGTGAAGATTGTGATTAGCAATATCTGAAAAATTGCTATTTGTGTCGTCATTCCAGATGCTCGTTTTGAAGCATCCACCATCTATTGTTCCTCGTCTCAAACATGGGTACATCTGGAGAAAACCACATAATGCACAAAGTTCTATTGGCTTTACAAACAGTATGGTACACGAGAAAGAATCAACATTCCATACAGATATAATCTTGAGATATAACAAAATACAGCAGGAATTACAAAACTTGTAAGATTGGCCTAATACGAATACTAGGGAGAGAAAGAAGAGGAGAGGGGGAGAGTGCTAACAATTGATGAAGACTGTTTTTTCATGCTAAATTAATTCATTTAATTTGCTGATAAAAGTTTATCAATTACTATTAGTTAATCGTAAGGATACCACTTTGTTGTAAAGATTTTTCATCTTTTTTGGATAATTATAGATGTTATGGAAGAGGTTATGCACTACATCTTGCCAGCTTCATCACAAGCCGATGGATTCCTACTTGAATCGTGGTAAGTGTTTATTTATTCACACAAGAATGCTACTTGAAAATATTGGTTTAAATACTATTTTCGTCCTCGTACTTTGGGCTTCGGTTCGTTTTGGTTTCAGTACTTTCAACCTTTATTCATTTTGGTTTAATGTGTGGATGTTTCAGTCCCTTTATTTTCATTTTTATTTCTCTTTTTCTCAAAATAAATTTTAGCATGACAATTAATGTACTAAACCTTTAAAATGTAGCTAGAAATTAGAATTAAAAGGTTTCCATTGTGTATAAAATTTAGGCTAAAATTTTGCAAATAAGGATCAAAATGATCATTTTTAAAGTACAAAAACTAAAATGAACATGTTGAAAGAACAGGGACTAAAATGAATAAAAGGTGAAAGTATGAGGACAAAAAAGAACCAAAGTCCAAAGTTATTAGGCAATAACATAGAATTAGTGAAGACAAATTCTTTGGAAAAGAAAAGGCATTAACACCTCATCAAACCTACCCGTTTTAACTTCACATAAAGACTGAACGCATCTAATACTTGAAGGATTAAGTATCATATGGTCTAGAAAAGGTGAAGAAGGATCCAACGATGTAAGCATTCCATTGCAGTTGACAAGTAAATTAAACAGTCAATTATTAAACTAATGATAATGAGAAAACTCACCTCCTTCAGGATATATTGAGTTATAGTGCACTTCAGCCCAAAAGCTCAAGCAAATAACTGCAAGTTATACATCCAATTAGAAAATCCTTTCAGTAATAAGTGAGCATGAGGGAGAAAAATAAGACTAGTTGAACATTAACTTGTCTATATTCAACATTTACACTGTTATACCCATCAATCCCTCGACCATTCAATCTTTGAAAAGTTTAAAGCTAAGAATACTCTCTAACCCAACATTTGGGCCATTCAAATATCAAAAGATAAAAGATGTAACTTTTCTAAGTAGCTGAACGAGAGGAATTTGAGCACGATTGACTGCTAAACTGGGATAATGAAATTAAATACGTGGTCTCAGCACATTACCGACCAAACAATAAAGCACCACTTAAAAGAACTTACAGTTACAGCAATCAATCACTTCAGGTTCTAATGATAAATTCCGTGCTCAGTAATATGCCTTCACATGCATCCCTATCAGAGTTTCTAAGGGGAAAATAGAGGGTCATTTGAAGTCACCCGTTTTCTGTTGGATAGTAAGCCTAAGTTTGTATCCAACATATTGTTAAGAGAGAAAACATGCTCAGACGATGGTAAATAAACTTAGATCAACAAATGAAGGGGACGAAGATTCAGCATTGTTACACAATTGATTTGAATAGGTCCTATCAGGAGAGGGTGTTAACTAAGTAAATGAGGGGGATACCAAAAGGAAAGCCTATTCATAGAACCTATTCATAGAAACAAGATAAAAGTGTTGCTGATAGATACAACTCCTAATGCCAAAAGAAATGTTCAGACCTGATATTAGGGAAATTTTATGAACGAATAGTAACCAACAGCGTACATGAAGCCTTTACTGCCTTCCCCATGCCAAAGAGGATTTTTACCATCAAAACATTGAATATCAATATAATCCTTACTGCTGGCATCTACAAAATCCTTGCTAAAATTTTGGCCAACATGTTGAAGATTTACTGCCTACAATCATTTTGGTGTGCTTATATTAATTGACAGATTATTAATCGCATCTGGACGCACAAGAATGATTGGCCTCCTATTACATCAACATATATGAGAAAGAGAAAAAGGGAAAATCTGGAGTGGGAAATATCATATTCATATTAGGGATCATGGCTCAAAGCGAAAGATGTTTTTACAGTTCACAGATTATTGGAGGCTGAAAAAAAAACTCTTGTTAGCAGCGATTAGCTCTAATGCCAATGCTTTAACATGTTACAAATGGATAGAAACTAGGAAAAGCCATGTTAGCCGGCTGAAACCTCGAGCAGTGCTTTTTCGTTAAGGCCAATAAGGATGGGGTGTTCGTGAGAATAATTTCAGACAATTAAACAAGGAATGTGGTTGATCATCAAAAACTATCTTAGGTGTTGGTAGCCTCAGTGACAGGGTTACCAAAGGACGTATTAGAGAGCATCTTCTTAAATGGGTTAAACCTCACCATTTAAGCCGAGGTCCATATGATGCCCCACCCCAACTTGCAGTCTTGAGTCTTTTGACAGTTATTACATATGTTGGGAGAATTTAAAGATGACTAATTCCAAATTTCCTTTGAATGCAATGCCCATCAACCCTTCAAGATTCTTTTGTTGGGCTCCAACCAAACTTCAAACAGGCTTGGACTGTGTGCCAATTTGATTATTAGATACCACGATCTTGCAACAATAGATGAAGTGAATAATGAACCTCAGCTAAAATCAAGGTGGACTTAGTAACTAATCTTGAATAAGGTTTGTTTTACTCATTCAAACACAGCAGAGTATTGTAACTTTGTCTAAGAATTTTGAAGAACTGCAAGATATTCATGTGAGCTATCTGCCTAGGTGGAATCAATACTACTGATATGCTTTCGTAGAGAAAGCAATTGAGAGCAATTTTTCCAAATTGGCGCTTTCCTTTTCAAGAAAGTGGAGATGATGAGGATCATACGCTTCCTTTGGTGTCCTTTCTCTAGCTATCTTCAATATAAAAATCCTCCACATATTTGGTTTTCAGATTGTTGCCCTAAACTTCCATTGTAAAAGTTTTAACACAAGACCTACTCCCATACCATGTTAAATCACCACTGAATCCAAAAATTTAAACTAAAAAACTATAGTAAGTTTAATCTTATATCAATACTTCAACATTATATATATTCTGACTACTAAAAGTCCAAGGTCAACTGGCAATTCTGTATTTCATATAATCTACAATTGTACCGGTTGAGACTCGAGAGTTCATTAGAAGATGGAAAATCTTGCTCAGAAAATCTCATTTATTAAATATCAGAAAAACAAAACAATATAAATTATAATGTACCTCTTTTGGACCTTTCAATATTAGGAAGGATCTCAATGTAGCAGGTATCTTTGAATGATGTGATCATGAAAATTTTAACACCGTACTGCACCACCATACAGAACCATATATTAGGATATGATGAACTAATTATTTACATTGCTGTCTTGTCAGAAAGAGTTACAAGTACAAGGAAGAATAGAAGCTAAAGCAGTTCTTAGTTAAACGTTTATTTTGCTGCAGTGCTGTTTGTATACAACATAGGCTGAACCGTGCTTTATAAAGTAGCTAAATAACATTATCATGATAGCTTGTTGCCCATACATACCGTATCGGCAGCAGCCTGCAAAGTGACATGATCGCCCCATTCCCCACTCCTGTGATCAACCCAAAGAAATTCCACAACCAAAGACTCCAGTTAGATGTCTTACCAATCAAATAATCAGGGGAAACAAATCGTGAAATGCATCAAATAAGTACTTGGACATTTTCTCCAGATAGTCAGTATAGGCCATGGGGACATATCCTTCATATATCTCTGGATATGACTTTAGCTGAGAGTTAAAATAGTTCATTATAACAAACTTTAACACTACATAAGAAAAGGCCATAAAATTATAGCACAAAAAAAGAGCTACAAGCAACATTTAAATACAAATATGCCAGACCAGACCTGATTAACAACTTGCTCCCTCACAAATTTATGGTGCTCAGAAGTTCGATAAATTTGATCCGACAGAGCACGGAACTGGAACCAAAACGAATATAAGAATGCATGTTTAAGAAAGCTCGTTTAGAGCCCTCAAATGTAATAAAACAGGTATTACAGTGAACAGTATGTGATTCAAATTACTAACAGCTAAAACAAAAGATATCTAAAATAATGACATGGTCATCATCCTTAGTACTATAAACAAGACAAATATTTTCACCTGTGACATCATAACAGACAGAGGATAAGATGATAAAATAGGACAACCTAACCTGGCAGTTACCATCTCCTTGCACTTTCAACTCGATCAAATCATATAGCTGCAGTCTAAGGAGGGTAGGGGGCAGATTAGTTCCGCACGATAGCACCAAATAGTATCATGATATATTCTTGCTAAGCTACAACAAATTATTGTAGCTATCCAAAATTATAGATAAGCGTGTGTGAGAGTGAGCTGGGGACAGGCAAGAAAAGGGGTGTCAGACAAACATAGAAATACCACCTGTCCAATAGCCTTTGATGATCTAAAGCTTCCTCATCAACAGAAGGAATTTCTCCATTAATTCTTGGAACGTGCTACAAAAACTCAAAATAAGTACTAAAAACATTGAGTATCCATGCACCATTTTAGCAAGTAGTCAGAAAAGCAGAAGTCATAGTATGAACCACCCCAATCACCATATAGGTACATGCATCATCTCCAATTTCCCTTTCAAATTATCAATTACACTATGACCATAGTTCAAGAGCCTTGGCCTAAGAGCTTTTGACAAGAAGATAACCCCTAAAAGAAAAAAAAAAAATCAAACAGAAAGAAAGAACAAAAATGAAGTGGAAACTTCAACTTGCAGCGACGGTAATTTAAACCACTAACCGCATCCTAGCCTTTATTAACTTTAAACAATTAATAGGAGAATGCTAAACAGAAGTAAAAATATATTGACACATATAAACAACATGAAAAAATAAATAAATAATCAGATTTGAACGGCAGGGCTCAAGTTTGACAGATAAACATGAGAACCAGAAGAGATTTCCAGCAATCTGACCAATGAAAGGAAGGATCCTCCCAGAAATACAACTAACGGGGAAATCAACCACCCTCAGCAGAAGACACATGCACAGCATATAATAGCACTCGAGTAAATATGAGTCCTCTTTCAATGCATAACTTACAGGAATTGAGATCATCTGATTCAATCTTTTTCCCACTTCTCCATCAAGGGTATACTCATCAGTCAGCTCTAAAGAATATGACCAATCATCCCCACTGTAGGATGTCTCATCAGGCATAGTACATGAACTATCATCTTCCTCTTCCAGATCATTATTATGCTCTGAAAAATACAATTAATTTTAAACATAGAAAATAGAACCTAGGCGTTGAAACTTGAATATGTTCTACATTAAATGTTAAATTTTGTGTCACATACCAAAACCATAGGTATTAATGGACAGACTAAACCAATCTTGTGGACACATGGAAAGTTGTACATTTTCTGTCCCTTCATCAAAGGATACTGGCTCTGCGACTGCAAGCTGTGAGAGTTCTTGAAGAGTTTGAGCAATAAGCTCATTATTTTCTATGTTGCATGCCTTGTTATAATTATCTACATCAAAACATTGTCCTTGATAGTATTGTATCTCATCATGAACGTTCCCACAATACCCGTAATTAGAAAATGGGTTTCCATCGAAGAGTTCAAGGCCCCATCGAACAACATCAGGATCTTGCTCGTGAGAAATCATCTCCAAATAAAAATTCCTAAATCAGGATATACTAATCGAATTACACAATCAAGACCAAATACTAAATGAGAAATTTTTCTCCCACTAATTCCCTCCCTCCAATGAGTCAATGAATGCAATTTCCACCATCCAGCACTTAGACCATACCTGTAATGAGCACCCGAAAGTGCAAAAGGAGATTTCTCTAATGGAAGGCAGAGAAATACAAAGTCATCCTTTGGTTTGTTGGAGAAGAAATTTTCAGGTAGCCTTTAACCTGCAGGAAGTCATCGTTAGTATTTCATGCCAGCAGCAAATGAAATGACTAAAATCCAATTTATTAACACAGATGGAACTTGTTTAGACAGAGAACTAATCCAAGGAACAAGCAATTCGAATAATGCAGTAGGGTTGCTCGTGAGTAATCATCTCCAAATAAAAATTCCTAAATCAGGATATACAAGTCGAATTACACAATCAAGACAAAATACTAAATGAGAAATATTTCTCCCACTAATTCCCTCCCTCCAGTGAATCGATGAACGCAATTTTATACCATCCAGCACTTAGATTATACCTGTAATGAGCACCTGAAAGTGCTAAAGGAGATTTCTCTAATGGAAGGCAGAGAAATACAAAGTCATCCTTCGGTTTGTTGGAGCAGAAATTTTCAGGTAGCTTTTAACCTGCAGGAAGTCATCGTTAATATTTCATGCCAACAGCAAATGAAATGACTTAAATCAAATCTACTGACACAGATGAAACTTGTTAATGCAAAGAACTAATCCAAGGAACAAGCAATTCGATTAATGCAGTGAGGTGAGAGTGAGTCAGAAAACACAAGATGAAGCAGACGAATTATTTCTGTACACTCAATGAGTTGAAGATTCTGAATAACGCGTAAGTGAACAGTGACATTAACTCCACCAATCTTAACGATCAATACGCTTCAAATATTCACTGAAAAAATAAAGAAAGAAAGAATCATTCTAGGATTACATCTATGGCAGCTAGAAATAGACAAATACTCGAGAACATTCATACATTGTGAAATAACAAACAGAATCGAAATAGTAAGCTCAAACTCACAGAAATTCATCAGTAACAATTAGGACAGTCAAAATTAACGGAAGAAATGAAAAGAATCGAAAAGAAAATGAATTAAACTAATCAACAACCGAGAAGAACAACGAATACGAATGAGAAACTAAAAAAACGGCCATAAAAGATAATAGAAGTAACACAGTCACTGTATCGTGTTCGGAATGAAATTATGCCATGAATGGCCTTCACTTGCTTTGATTTGAAGGTCAGAGTGAGTTGTAATGGATTGCAGAAGGAATGGCATTACTGATAGCTCCACATTTTGTTAGCAACCAAAGAATCTTGTATATGATAATCAGACGGAAACCGCGAAAAATAGAGAAGCTTACCATTCGCGGGATTCGGGTATTGCAATTAAGAGTATGAGATACAGAGACGAAAGTAGAGAAAAATGGACAGCATTGCACATTCACCTTCGATTGGATCGAGATACAACAAAGATGCTCCAAGTTCCATCGCTGCACAGAGAGTGTGCTTCGCAGAGTGGAATCCAAAATAAATAAATAAAATATATATTATATAATAGGTAT
This sequence comes from Benincasa hispida, assembly GCF_009727055.1. NCBI lineage: Eukaryota > Viridiplantae > Streptophyta > Magnoliopsida > Cucurbitales > Cucurbitaceae > Benincasa > Benincasa hispida. Next base: position 11,475,598 of record NC_052358.1, read on the forward strand.
TATTATATATATACACACACGACGTTGAATGCGGGTTCGAAATGCCACGTAGATAAGACCAGCGGTCAAAAGAAAGAAGAAAAGTTCAAATATCATTGTGGTCCAAAGTTTGTTTAATTCTAATGTCTATTTTATTAAATGTTCAATTTTAGTCCTTATTACTACACTAAAAAAACACTTAGTGTTTTTTTTTTAAAGACATTTTTAGAGTCTATATGTTTTTGTCTAGTTTTCTTTGTATCATTAAAGGATCTTTGGAGCAAGAACTATTCTAAAATTATAATAATCACATCTTGCTACATTAAATATTATTTCAAAACTCTCATTTGCTAAATATTTATTATTTACTATAGTTTTTACTATTTTATTATTAAAATAGTGTTCATCATTTTTTATTATTTACTACCGTATTTACTATTTCCTTCTCAAACTAAAATAGTTTATACCTCAAATACACTATTATAACCCAAACTAAAATAATTTACACCTCAAACGCAAACTATCATAACTCAACTATAATAACTAACTCCTTATCTCAAGTGCCTTCTAAATTTTAAAATGTTACACTTTTAGTTTTTACGTCCTGAATTTTATTTCAATTTAGTTTTTAAGTTACAAAGTAAGTTAAAAATCATTTAGTCCCTAAACTTTCATAAAAGTAATAGTTTAGTTTTCTGAACTTTAGTTGAGTTTGTAATTTAGTCCCCGAGCTTTCGATTTTGTATCAACTAATCCCCGAACTTTACTATATAACAATTTCTTCCTTGTACTTTAAGATTTTGTAACAGTTTAGTCCCTAGTGTATAGATTATTGTCAAGATTTAATGAGAATTCTTGTCTAAATAAATGGATAAACTAATTAGAGACTCGATTTTTATAAAATACAAAGTCTACATCATAAAATAATAATAATTAACATCTAATTTTGATTAATTTGATTACATAAGGGACTAGTTCGTTATGAATTTAAAAGTGCAATATTAAATTGTTACATATTAAAGTTCAGAGACTAAATTGTTACAAAATTGAAAGTTCAAAGGCTAAATTGTTATAAATCAAAGTTTATGGACTAAATTATTACTTTCATAAAAGCTTAGGGACCAAAAGTGTTTTTTAACCTACAAAAAATTACAATTTTACCTTTGAGATTTGAGTTTTATTTTAAATCGGTCCCTGTATTTTAAAATTTATACTTTTAACCATAATTTTTCATCCAATGCTCACTTTCAGTTTTTAGTGCTAATGTCTTTTAATTAAATTAAAGTTATTGCAATTAATAAAATTTCACTGGTTATCCATCACCATTAAAAAAAATTTAAAATTTTCACTTTATAATTATTTTAAATAAATTTATAGACAGTAATACTTAAAAGTGAGTATATATTGAAAAATCGAGATTAAAAGTATAAATCTTGAAGCCTATAAACAAAATTGAAACAAAACTGAAATCTTAAGGACTAAAAGTGTAACAAATTGAAACATATGAACTAAATAGAAATTATATTCAAAACCTATAGATCAAAAAAATATTTTTTTTCTTCTATAAATCTTAACACTATTACAAAAATTGGATTACGTGACGTTTTTCCAATGTGAAGTAAAGGATATACCTGGTACTTATAAAAGCGTTGAATATTCGACTGTCAAGTATTTGACTGTCAAGTATAATGTGATAACTTAACTCCGAAAAAGCGTTAAGACAAATGTTTCTTGATACAATTTTCGTGTCAAGAAAGATAATACACTTGACATTGGTGGTATGTCAAGTTTATTGATTCTTGACATTAATTACGTATCATATATGATAACTCTTGACATTTTTTATTTGTCAAGTATATGTCTTTTTTTTCTTTCAAATTAAATGTCCCAATTGATATTCTCATTTTCTATCTATATTCCAACGATACAATTACATCAACTAAATAAACATTATACATGTAAGATCTATCAACTCAATATATTCACTAAAAATTGTTTTTGTATACAAAACTCAACTTTCAACAAACACAAAAGTGACACAAATTGTTTAATAAGTAACATCTCAACAAAGTACATTATTTAATTTATATATTGAGTTTTGAAGTCTAAAGATCGAGAATTAAGGGTCAGACAAGCCATGTTTAAGCAAGTCAACCTGCAAAATAAAATAAATGGTGATAACATTAAATTTCAAAATATAGAAATAAGTGTCAAGATATAACAATGACAAAAAGTCATGCACAAGGAAAAATGTACATGATTGGCTTCCTTTATGCAATGGAAAAATATCATACTCGAAACTTAAAAAAATATCTACAACTTAAAAGTTAGGGACTTATTGGGATTTTATTCATTCTCTTTTGACCATATCCAATTTCAGGAGGAACAATTACCTTTTGCTGCAAAACGAAGGAAGATGAGAGAGATTTGAGAAAATATAATAAAGAAGAAGAAGATTATCAACAAATCAAGCATATGCTAAAATTTAAAATAAAAGAATGCAGAAACCTTTCCCCCAACTTTCACAACTTTCAAGCGAAAGCGACTTGACACAGTTGTAATCCCTCTATAAAGGCAATTAAAGTGCATATCTAATGGAAAGCTAATACAGGAATAAATAAGTAGAAGAGAATATTGGAAGCCCAATCTTATCTACCAGCAATAAAAAATTTCTTCAAAATTTTATTCACCAAAATAACTAATTAACTCTAAATAGATTACCCAAAGTGTGGCTTGATTTGAATGTCACTTCAAAACTACAACTAAGTAATCCAACCTACGAAAAGTTCAATAATAATGGTTACATACCCAAATTCCAGCAACTATATAAGAATTCCAAAAGAGTTTCAAGACCCCAATACATCAAAACATCCAAACATCGATAACTTTGCTGGACAGTGGCTCCAATCCCTTGAAATCTTTGAATTGAACATCAAAAATTGAAATTAACTCAATTATTAGACCAATACTTCAATGGTAACAAAGAACTATTAATACTAACCTCCAAACTTACCAAAATCTTGCCAAGATTGGTCTCAAACCTATTGGACAGCAACTCAACTCCTTCCAACACTTCAAAATCAATCTCATCATCAAACATTCAAACAAGCAAATCATTACAGAAGATGCTAAAATTCTTCATGGTTAACTCCTAGACTAACAAGCCCTCAGATTCATGAAAAATGGCTTACTCGAATTGTTTGCTCAAATTGATGCTTCACTCGAGCCTTAAACACAAAATTCAATGTAGATATAAGCTAATTTGAGGGGTCTCAACCCAAATCTAAAATCCGACCAAACATTAAACTCACACCAGACCAATGGGTAGAGAAAAATAACAAGAACCCACTAACTTCACCAAAAGGAACCCAACTTACCCAAAATTTCACCCAACTCCACGATCTGGCAAAAATCCCAAGGAACGGCGATGGTTGAGGATGAAAACAGTGGATCCTATGGAGGACTAACTAGATCTAGAACAAGGGCAGCACGGCTGTACGGCGAACGACGTCTGGCGCAAGGTTAGGCGACTCCAAACGATGTGCAGCGGTGTCTGGTCGGCGCGAACGGCGAGTAGCGAACGCTCCTTCTGGCTTGGACGAAGGAGACGAGCGGCGACGTCTTGTTACACAAACGGCTGGGCTCGACGGCGATGGACAACTTCGACTGGACGCTGGAGGGTGGTGGCTGAGGGAGGAGCTAGTCAGCTGCCGGCAACGGAAAGAGGGAGAATCGGCTGGGGCTGGTGGGGTGCTGCGAAGAGAAGGTTTCGGAGGGGAAGGGGGTTGCAAGAGAGAAACCAAGGAAGGAGGAGTTTCAATTTAGGGCATTTAACCATTTTACTTATTTAAAATAATAAGTTAATTATTTTTTATATTTTACTCGACACGAAAAACTTGTCAAGTAATGGTTCGCGTGAAAATATCCGAAACATTTCATCATTCTCCGTTCTTTTAACTCTATTGCTTGACATTTTTTTTTTCTAAAAGATCATTAATTGACCTTTTTTGTCAAAAGAAACGTCAAGTAATTAAAAACTACAAGTTTTAAGTAATGTAGATTTTGTAGCAATGTAAATTTAATCTGTTAAGATTAATTTTTATCATAATTGACTAAATAATAACAAAAATGTTCATGCAATAATGTGTAAAATGTCCATGTGAAAGACAATAAAAAGTTTTTGTATAAAGTAATAATAAACAAGCGATAGATTTTTTTTTTTTTTTATTGAAAGTATAAGAATTAAAATTAAACATTTGAATATAAGATACTAAGATTGAACAAATTTTAAAATATAAAGATTAATAGTATTAAAAAGAAGGTGAAATGGACCATGATATCCTTTGGCATCCTCATTATTTTTTTCTTCTTTTCTTTCCTACCTTTTCTTCTTTTCTTCCTTTTAATTACAAAACAAACTTCTTTTTATTATTGAACTTAAAAAAAAAAAGATAAATATTAAAAATACAACATAAAATTCACCATGGAATTCAAGAAAATTCTACCAAGTCAACATATTTCATGTTGTTTATGATATGTATACCAAACTTTGTGATTTTAATTGATAGCTGTTTTTCTAATGCTGTTAAAAAACGTGACCATTTTTTCCTTTTTTTACTTCTTTCGTATGGTCCTCTGAGTGAAGTTCTTGTTATTTACTGCGAAATTTTCCTTCTTTACTCATTAAACGCTGTTTTAACCGGGCCCTAAGGCCCACTTCTTCAATTGAAGCCCAATATATCATTTAAAATATTATATTTTTAGTTCTTATATTTAATTTTGATTTCAATTTAGTCTTTAAATTTATAATGCTACAATTTTACCTTTGAGATTTAAGTTTTGTTTCAATTTGGTTCATTGATTTCAATACTTACACTTTTAACCTCAATTTCTCATCAAATATTTATTTTTAATATTAAATATTAATGTCTATTCATTAATTTATAAGAAATGAATAAATTAAAATTAATTGCAACACTATTAAAATGAATTTTAAAAATTTCACTTCGTAATTATTTTAAATTAATTAATATACATTAACACAATAGACAAACGTGAGTATTTAATAGGAGTATATTCATGGGTTGGGTTAGATAGGTTAAAAGATTTTTTTTTAAACTCAACCCAATTGTTCGGATTTTAAATTTATTTAACCCAAATAACTTTAATTAAAAAATAAACTCAACCCAACCATGAATTATTTGGATTGGGTTGGTTTGGGTTGCTCGGATTAATTATTTATTTTTTTGTTCTGAAATGAAGTAAAATGTTAATATGCAAAAATTTGATTTAATTATTTTCATAGAATTATGATTAAGAAGAATCTCAATTACAATTTATATAATGTAAAATATATTTTCAAAGCGCTAAAAAAACTATTTTTATGAGTTAGAAAAAAAATTATCCAAAAAAACTAATGAAATTAAATAAAACTGAAATAAATATATGTATATCTAATTGTATCATAAATAATATACAGTTTAAAGTCAATAACAAGCTGGGGTTGGTTCATGGGTGGTTGGTTTGGGTTATTTTAGATGAACTAACGATGAACCTGACTCATAAAATTTATTCGAACCCAACCTAACTTAATCTGTGTGATTTTGAGTTAGGATATCAACTCTTTTTAGGTTGGTCGATGATCGACTTTTTCGAGTCATCAAATTTTTTAAACACCCCCTAACATTTAATAAAAATTTACATCACTTTTGAATGTACCTAATCCTAGAAGTATAAATGTTGAAATCTAAGGAATAAATTGAAACAAATTTAAAATTTAAGGATAAAGTTATAATATTCTAAAATTTAAGAACTAAGTTGAGATTAAACTTGAAATTTAAGAATTAAAAGCGTAATTAACACCTATTCACCAAGAAGATACATTTTTCTCTTTATTATTATTATTATTATTTTGAATAAAGCATCAATTATTTGTTCAGCTTTAATATTGTCAACTTTTACATTTCAACGCGTTTTTAATATATTTAATTCCATTTACTTCACAATTCAGGATCAGTGTTGTATTAATTGCATTTTATAATAACGACGTTTGTGTTTTAAATTCTGCTTTCTTTAAAACGATGGTCATAAAAACTATGTATTTGTTTTTTACAATAAAAAACTATGTATTATAAATATTATAAATAGGTGTTAGATGTTCATGCTTAGTCTCTAATGTCAAATGTCATTTTTCTACCTGTCATTTTGCATATAAATAGTGACATTTGGTGAATCTTGAAATAACATACATTGATGAGAAATCCACTTTAAAATTCCACTCAATTTTTCATATTATCCAATTTTCATAATTTTAGTTATTTTATTTTATTATTTTTTTATTATTATATTATATTTTCTCCATATTCATGTTCCCGTTGTGCTCTCCAATTTCACAACACGTTATCAGCACGACTTCCATTGTTGAAGGTTGGTCCTAAATGTAGGTCAGTTTTTTTTTCTTCTCTTTGTTATAATTAATAAATTAAAATTTTTAAATTGTGTATATTTAGTACATATTAAATTTCTAATATAAAAACAATGTTTTGTGATAGTGATGCCATGACAACACTTATCAAAATTAGAATTCGTAGTCATTGATATTAATGACAATAATTATTTGTCATGGAAACTCGATGTCAAAATCCACCTGTGATGGTTTGTGAAAACCGGCAACGGAAGCAAGATTGTTTCCCAATTTTCAAATTCACATAGAAAAATAAAATTCATAGTCCAAGCATTCTAAACAAACTAAAACATGCATAGAACAACAATACAGAGAAGAAATTTGGGGTTTGGATTACTGACCTTTGAAGACAATGAAATCTTCACGAGTTCCTTGTCTAATTGGTCACGAATACTTTGAATCTCCTTGAATCACGAACTCCCAAAGATAAACAACAAAATCGAAACAATTTGTTGAGCACCACCACAAGATAATCCTCTGTATTATCCTTAGGATATGAGAATTACAAGAGTTTTGTGGGCTCTATTGATTTTGGGAGAGAAAAAAAATTAGAAGAGATGAATTGTTTTATGGGAGAGGCCTTCACTGAAACCATAGACAGTATATGGCTTTTTGGAAGAATGAATATCGACTATATATATATATATATGATAACCATCTTATCATATAGTATATATTAAACTATATGTTATATAGAATATAACACATAACTTATAGTTTGAATTCTCTCAATAATATATGAAATGTAATATAAATTAAATTTATATTAAATATGTGAATCCAATTCATATAATTAATATTTGAATCATATTCAAATATTTATATCATCTCAAATAACTTTATATTATAACGTATCAAATACATTATGTTAACTATATCACATATAATTAATTTAAATTAATTATATCATATATAATTAATCCCTAAATTAATTTGAACAATTCAAATTAATAAAAAATTAATTCTCATGAGCTACAAAGGTGACCTTATGAACATGTAGATTAAAGCTCCAATAGTACTTGGATAATTAATTAAACTCCTTTAATTAAATTACCCAACTTCCATTAACTGTTGGTCCACTCCACTAAAGACCGACAACTGCACTTTTTGCACTGCAAATATATTTCTGTGTCCATTGGATATAACCAGTCAACAACGCGATGGCTCGTAACAAATTGCTTGTAAGTACAGTGGGCTAAAATTACTGTTTTGCCCCAATAGTTACTGTTGAGGTTGATGCTCTAACGTCTCGTGTCCTGTAGTTTGTAAATAGTTTGTACGAACGCTTGTGCTGTATAATATATGATATTTACTTCACATCTTGATTTTGCTGAGTTAAATGTTTTATTTGCTTTATCACAAACCAATAAACCTAAGATCTATGGTTATCTGTATGTAACTTAAGCATGTATGTGGTGACATATAAGTGGATCATGTATTAAGTGATAACCAAAAGGTCTGTAGTATATGAATATAGGAGGAAAACCTTATCCTAGTAGCGCTACGGGTGCGACCCGCTTTGTAGAATGGTCACAAGTGTTGTGACTTGTCATAAATAGTCTGATCTTGATCATTCATATAGGGAACATACGAGCGGCAGTGTCCTATATAAAGAGTTTGTATAAGACCTGACCACGAAGTGTTAACGTATTGTTATATAACACTGTTCATGACAGAGACTTCACTTCACTAGGATGACTATAGGTAACATGACTTCAATCCTGAGTGAGTTGGGAACTCCTGCTATTGAGGGCGGTCATTTGATTTGCATGGGTGCGAGTGGCCAAGTCGCCGACTCAAACCTACCATTTTGGGGATTCGTTTGATTTGAGAGCTGGGAACTCAGCTACACAAGATGGAATTCACTCCTTCCCCGATGCATAGGCAAATAGATAGATAGCTCTCTTAAAGGCTGATTCTAGGGCTTGAACAATGTGGTGCCATACACCTTCTCTTGGCCCGAGAGGTGTTCACACATAGTTGGACTATATCGTATTGTTTATTAGAGGAATAAGTGGTACTCAAGGAGTGAGATGTAACTACAGGGGCAAAATGGTAAATTGGCTCAGCTGTACTTATGAGGATATATGAAGGATCATCGTACTCATGATTGATTATATCCGATGGACACAAAAATATATCTGTGGTAAGAAGAGTTCAACTATTGGTATTTAGTGGAATGCCTGGCAGTTAACGAATGGTGGATCTCATGGCTAAAGGGTTTAGTCAGCTATTCACGTACCGTTGGAGCTTCGAGCCAAAGGTCCATAAGGTCCCTTTGGTAGCTTGGATAAAATTGAAAATTAGTTTTTGGGTCAGTTTGAAATGTTCAAATTGACAAGAAGGAGTTCGATTATATATGATATAATCGAACTGATTAATTATATATGATATAATTGACTAAATGTATGAGATACATTATTTTGGAGGAAATTAGATATAAATATGGTTTATATCAAGTAAAAGAGAAATTACTATAGTAGATATATGATATCAAACTATAGGTTAAGAAGATAATATGATTATATTCATTAACTAATTAATTAGACGGTTATGAGATAATTAGCCAAAAATTTCTCCGGAATCGTGCGAAAGTGGGAAAATTGAATTCGGTTCTTGTAATTGAAGAATAAAATGAAAATTGGTTTCATTTTGGTAAGACACACAGAAATTTGCTCACGGTGTGAATCTTTATGATCGCTTAGCGTTGAGAGCCTATGCGATAGCACCCATCGTGCTAAACAATCGCACACCCGCGCACTAAATGATCACACGCGATTTCTAAACGATCACTTAGCGCGCTGAGAAAACCTAAACAATTGCTTACTATTTGCTAGACGATCACTTAGTAAAACCTACACGATAATGTACCTTTTCCTAAACGACAAGCACTCAACTATAAGATAGTCATCTACTATCTCCCACTTGCTTATCCGTACTACACGATCGTCTTTTCCTCCTCCCTCTACCAATTCCATCAAAGTCCACCGTTTGGATTTTCACTCCGAGAATACCGAGGGCTTCGAGTGGTGGTGTCGTCCTCGGTTGTTGTTAGTTTGTGCACTGTCATTCATCTAGATGACCTGGTGCTGTTAAGCGACTGTTTGTTGGGCGATAAGAAGTGTAGAGGAGTTTGCTTCTGCCGGATTGAGTTCGATTGAAGATAGTCTTCAACTGGTATGTTCACTCAGTCTTTTGTATTTTAATTTTTAAAGCATGCCTATAATTAGTGTTACAATGCATATCTACTTGTTAGAATGTATGTGTGGCAATTCGGTCACAATGAAATTGGAAAGATCTGCATCCGCTCATGGATACTCTTGTTTAAGAGTTCCTTCAGTTATATCTAACTCATTAAGTACCACTGATCCCTCTAATGAACAATAAGTCATAGTTCAACTATCACCAAACCCCTCTGAGCCAAGAATGGGTGTGGGCCACATTGTTTATTGAAGGAACTCATTTTAAAGGAGACCTTGAGTGGAGGCGAATCGTCCAAGTTCCATTTTTATTGAAAACTAAATTCATAGTAAACATACAAAATATGCATTCATAAACAAATTACAACATGCTTTTTACAAGGAAAAAAGGTTTAAGAGATATCACCTGTAAAGAACCTTTCTTCATGTAATTCCCCCGAACGGTCACGAGCCTCGAACTTAGCAACTTCTTGAGGGCCTTCTTCAAGAACTTCACGAACCAAACAGAGAGGACACTACCACAATGAGCATTTGGTATTCTCAGGGTAAGAACCCAGGAGTGGTGGGCTCTAACTATTTTGGTTAGGAGAGATTGTTTGAGTTTTGGAGGAAGAAGATTGAAGAAGACAGAACGTTTCTATAAAATTCAATTGTACAGATATGTGTTCAATCGTTTTGCAAAATCACGTTAGCCTTAGAAGGAAGAAGAGAAACTTTTTTCTTTTATTCCTTTTGCCACAAAATTGAATAACCACCCACTAAGGTGGTTGAAGAGAAAATAGGATAGTTATTATTAAAAAAATAAAAAAATAATATAAATAAATATGATAACTAATTTATCATATTATATTTATATTAAACTATATGTTAAATCAAATAGAACATATACCTATAATTTTATTACTGTATCATATTCAATATAATCTATAATTTCGTTTCTCTATTTTCTGGTATTTAATATAAATCATATTTATATTAAATTTAACAACTATAAATCTTATTCATAGAAAATATATTTGAATCATATTCAAATATTTGTTTTTCCAATCAAACTATAATGTATCAAAAACATTATGCCAATTATATCATATATAATTAAATTCTCTCTTATTAATTTGAATATTTCAAATAACCCAAAAACTGATTCTCAACTAAATCATTTGAACTACCAAGGGGACCTTATAGACCACTAGCTTGAAGCTCCAACGGTACGTGAATAACTGATTAAACTCTTTAATTACATTATCCACCATCTGTTAACTGTCGGACACTCCACTGAAGATCGACAGCTACACTCTTTATACTACAAATATATTTATGTGTCCATTGGATATAACCAATCAACAGTTCGATGACCCTTCACAAATTGCTCGTAAGTATAATTGGGCCAAATTATCGTTTTGCCCTTGTAGTTACATCTAACTCCTTAAGTACCACTGATTCCTCTAATGAACAATAGATCATAGTCCCACTATGACTAAACCCGTCTCGAGCCAGGAGAGGATGTGGCACCACATTATTCAAGACCCGGAATCAGCCCTTAAGGGAGCAATTTATCTACTTACCCCTGCTTCGGGGAAGGAGTGAATTCCATCTTGTGTAGCTGTATTCCCAGCTCCCCAATCAGACGAATCCCCAAAATGATAAGCTTGTTGAGTCGGTGATTTGGCCACTCTCACTCATACAATTCAAAGGATCACCCTCATAGGTAGGAGTTCACAACTCACTCAGGATTAAGGTCATGTTACCTATGGTCATCCTAGTGAAACAAAAGTCTTTATTATGAACGATGTTATATAATGAGACTAAACATTTCGTGGTCCGGACTTATACAAACTCCTTTATATAGAGTTCCACGCTCGCATGTCTAATACATGAATAATTAGGATCAGATCATTTATAGCACTTTACAACAATTGTAATACCTACAAAGTGGGCCATACTTATAGTGTCACCAGGATAAGGTACCCAACCTTATCCATATACTACAGACTATTTAGGTTATTCTTTAAACATGATCCATCTGTATGTCTCCACATACATGTTTAAGTTACAACAACCACCTTGAATGTTAGTTTATCGGTTTGTGGTTAATAAAACTAAAATATCACATATTTTATAGAAAAAGTGAATAAAAATATCATATATTATTAATCACATAAGAGTTTGTTCATATAATGTTTACAAACTATAAGACCCTACGAGATTTAGGACATCAACTCCAACAGTTTAAGCTCTGGAATCAGCCCTTAGAGAGCAATTTATTTACTTACCTCAACATTAGAGAATGAGTGAATTTCTTCTTGTGTATCTGTGTTCTTAGCTCCCTAATCAAACGAATCCCCAAAATGGTAGGCATATTGAGTCGGCGAACTAGCCATTCTCACCCATGCAAATCAAATGACCGCCTTCATATGCAGGAGTTCACAACCCACTCAAGATTCAGGTCATGTCACCTATGGTCATCGTGGTGAAATGTAAGCCTATACTTTAACGGTGTTATATAATGAAACTATTCATTTCATGGTCCGGTCTTATACAAACCTTTTTGTATAAAATACTCCCGCTCATATGTCTCTATATGAATGATCAGGATAAGATCATTTATAGAACTTTACAACAGTTGTAACATCTGCAAAGCAGGCCGCATTCGTAACGTTAATAGGATAAGGTACCCAACCTTATCTATCTACTATAGACCGTTCATGTTATCACTTAAACACAATCCACCTATATGTCTCTTCATACATGTTTAAGCTATAAAAGGTAACCTTGGATGTTTGTTTATTGGTTTTGTGGGTTAATGCTACTAAATTTCGTATAAAATACCTCAGATTTTATTAAATAAATAAACTGTTTGTACAATATAATTACAAACTACAAGACCTATGATATTTATGGCATCAACCCCAACAACCTGAATGCTATGAACTTGGGAGAAACAATTAAAGAAAGAAATACGAGATCCAGTCAGGACAAAGAAAAAGCTATGATTTTCCTTCGTCATCATCTCCACGAGGGATAAAAAATGAAGTTTCTTACAATAAAAGATCCCCGTATTATATGGAAAATTTTGAAAGAAAGGTATGATCATAAAAAAACAGTTATTCTTCCTAAAGCTCATTATGAGCGGATGCATTTAAGGCTACAAGATTTTTAATTAGTAAGTGATTACAATTTCGCATTATTTAAAATCAGTTCAAAATTTGTTATGCAGAGAGAAAATTACTAATGCTGATATGTTAGATGAGACATTTTCTATATTTCATGTCTTGAATATGCTCTTGCAGCAACAGTATTGAGAAAAGGGTTTTAAACAATATTCTGATCTAATTTCATATTTTCTCATAACCAAACAAAATAACAAGTTATTGATGAAGAACCACGAATCTCGACCAACTGGAACAATACCATTCCTTGAAGTGAATGTTGTGATTGTTAATAATCGTGGTTGAGTTCGTGGTCGTGGTTGAGGTCATGACCGTGACAGAGGAAAACATAATTATTATTTTCATGGTGGTCATTCTAATCATTCAAATTTCAAAAGAACCATGAAAAATGATGGTCATAAAGAAAAAGCTTCACAAGATAAAAGTTCAAAGAGTGTTGAAAATAAATGCTACCGACGCAGAATGATTGGGCATTTATCACATACCTGTTGTACGTTAAAACACTTAGTTGATCTTTATCAAGCCTTTCTGAAGAGGAAAAAAAGAAAAATGTGGAAGCAAATTTTGCATACCAAGATAGTGATATATTTAACCCATCCCATATGACAAATTTGAATATAGAGGACTTCTTTAAATCTCCTGAAGAGAAGATTAACACAGTTGATGGAATATTAAGTGTTTCTTTTGACTTTGAGAATATCTAGACTTAATGTTGTTTTCTTTTATCTATCTTCACTTTTTTTTAGTAAATGTTAACTTTTTTATATTCCAAATGTTATTTTTCTTATTGTAATTATTTTTTCAATGAAAAAATCTGGATCATTTTCATATATTGAGTGACTAAAAAATGAATAAAGAAGATCTATGTCTAGCAGACAGTGCAACTACACACAATACTTACAAATAAAAAATACTTTTCTAAATTGACAATGCTGAAAACAAAATTAAATACAATATCAGGTTCTGCAAACTTGATTAAAGATTTTGGAAAAACAAATATTATTTTGCTTAGAGGGACAAAATTTACAATTAATAATGCATTGTTCTCTAGTCAATCAAAGAAATATTCTAAGTTTTAAAGATATACGTTGCAATGGTTATCATATTGAGACTGATAGTAAGAATAATGTTGAGTATCTATATATTATATCTACTGCCTCAAATGAAAAACGTATATTAGAAAAATTGTCTGCTTTATCTTCTAGATTATATTATACTTATATACGAGTAATTGAAACATATTGAACAATGAAATTGAAGTTCATGAATTCAAATATATTTACAATTCGGCATGATCGGTTGGGTTATCCAGGATCTATAATGATGAGTAAGAATTCAAGTGGACACCCATTGAAGAGCTAAAAGATTCTTCAGTCTAATGAATTAGCTTGCTCTCAAGGCAAACTAATCATTAGACCATCACTAGTCAAAGTGGGGACTCAATCACCTACATTTTTAGAATGAATTCATGATGATATATGTGAACCTATTGATAACTTGTAGAAATACAAGTTATTTATACCGTTTTATTTAGATTATGCAGCAAAATGAAGGAAAAGTTGCGTCGACAGTATAGAAATTGGTTTAGAAATACGAAAATTGTAAAGTTTCGTGAGCACACCCGCTAACCCCATTGTGATGGCAAAATGGAATGTCCAAGTCTTGTTTTGCAGGAAATAGGTCACCGAATGCGATAATCTCTCGAGGACAAAAATGAACAACGCATTCACATTGCATGCGGTAATAAAAAAAGAACGAAAAAGAACAACGCAATTGCAACGCATGCGACGATCGTGCATGCAACAAGAGATCAAAACAATTACATCGAATGCAGCGATCGATCGAAGATGTGAAGAGCAACACATTCGTAAGGACTTCTGACATCGTACAACTTTTCTGTTATATGATTTTGAAAAATTGATCGTGGAGCAGAGCGGACATTTTCACTATGCCATGGCAGGAATTATCAGATTTTCAGAGCGAGACCACTAATACAGAAAGAGCCAAGGTCTATAAATACCTCATCAAATTCAAAGAAAGGAGGCTGGTCTGAAAAGACAATTTAGAGAAAATCCGGGAGACAGATGAGACAAGACCGAGATGTAAGTCTCTGGAACAAGCAATTATTTCCATTCCCGAAGAAGAAGCTCTGTGCGAAAGGTCACTTCTACCTGGAAAGCAAGCCTAAGAGGGAAGCTTTCTACTCCATTTCTACCACACGCCGACAAGCAAATCGTCTCCGATCGGGATCTGTGTCAAGACATTGACACTCTTTCCGTATTTGTTCTTATCTTCCATTCATCTACTGTGTTCATCTCTAATCTTTCATTCACTATCTGTAACAACACTTCTCCTTAGATTCTAATATCATTATCGTATTCATCGTCATTTCTCTGTTCTTTTCCATACATTCATCATTCATTTTCTCCATCATGTATAACTAATCCGTAGGGTAAGGGGAAGGATTAAGCAAGTGAGTTAATCCTTGTTAAGAATCGGCTAAGTTTAGCTAAGGCATGATCGACGACATATTCACCTGTGAGAAGCAGAAGTGAAGATGTTATTCCGCCTATCGAAAGAAGGTTGGAAGAATGCGTTAACTAAAGCGAGAAGTATTTCCAGAGATGGAAACAACCTTGCATTCATCACGTTCATCTCTGTTTCACCATAGACATATGGGAACGTGGCCGATCACTGAAATGTGTAAGCCAAGGGAAAGCGGAACCTTAGTTGTGCCCTCAGCAAGATTGACGAACTTGCGATGTCCTTTCTCTCAACCCATTCTCTTTCTGACACATTTTACAAGACTTGCCAACGCATTCATAAAACATTTTTGACATCTTCACAGCCAGTCCTCACTTTGTATAATTAATTATTTATTCATTTATCTTTTACCGCATTTTACTTTGTCACTGCAAGTTATTTATCACCACAATTTACTTTATCGCATTTTATTTTTCAGTGCATTTTATTCTTTACCGCAATTTACTTTTAAACCCAATTCATTATTCTTTATGTTTAATCGGTCGCATATACCACAATAGTATTGCATTAATTCTTACAATCCCCGTGTTCGACCTCAAATCACTCTGAGAAACTTGCGTTGGAATTATACTTGGTTCCAGCATAAGAAAACTTGTGACACGCACACTACACGAACGCATACTACGAAGCATTTAAGCATCATCACATACATTTAGAACGTAGTATCGCAATATCATAAATCATAGTGTATCATCAATTTTATTATTACACCTATTAACCCACCAAGTGGACTATTTAAATATTTTATGACATTAATAGATGTTTCCAGCAGATAGTCACACTCAAATAATTAAGTTAAGAGCATAATTGTCTGATTATACAATTAAGATCATTCGTCTTGATAATGCCAGTGAATTTACATCTTAAGCTTTTGAAAATGATTATATATCAATTAGGATAAGTGTTGAACATCCTGTAGCTCATGTTCATACACAAAATGGTTTAGCAAAATAATTTATAAAACATTTGTAATTAATTGCAAGACAATTACTTATGAAAGCTAAGCTTCCTACATCTGTATGGGGACATGCTATTTTGCATGCAGCATCACTTGTACGCATTAAGCCAGTAGCTTATTATAAGTACTCGTCATTATAATTGGCTTATGTCCATGAGCTCTATTTCCCATCTAAGAATTTTTGGATGCGCAGTATATGTTCCAATTGCTCCACCACAACGTACTAAGATGAGTCCTCAAAGAAGGCTAATGTATGGATATGATTTTCCATCAATTATTAAATATCTTGAATCCCTGACGGATGATGTATTTACTGCATGATTTAATGATTGTCATTTTAATGAGACAAAATTTTCAACATTAGGGGAGGAATTAAGAATTTGGAAAAACGATTACATGAAATGTATCGTTATTGTCTCATTTAGATCCCGTACAGATCAATGTGAACTTGAAGTTCAGAAAATAATTCATTTGCAAAATATAGCAAATCAATTACCAAATGCATTTATAGAAGCAACGTAACTAAATCATATATACCAGCTACAAATATCCCACCGGAAATTGATATCCCAATATAACAAATTGTCACTAATGAGTCTGGAACACGCCATAAGCATGGAGACCAGTGAGTTCCAAAGATAAAAATCCTCGAAAAAGGTAAATAATTAATATTCAAGAAGACTTGGTTGAGGATGTAAATACCCATGAAGAAATTCATGACATGACTAATGAGGAAGGTGGAATACATAAAGATAATAATGAGATTTCAATAAACTATGTCATGACAGGAAAAAGATAGAACCGAACTCATGTAGTTATTGACAACATTTTTGCGTATAATATCGCTCTTGATATTATATCTGAAAATGAGGATTTTGAACTAAAAATTTGTTGAAGAATGTTGACATAGAAAAAATTGACTTTAGTGAAAAGAAGCAATCAAGGTATAATTAAACTCACTTTTAAAATGTCAAGTTTTTGGATCAATAGTTCAAACACCAGAAGGTGTCAAACTTGTGGGTTACAAATGGGTATTTGTGAGAAAAAGTAATGAAAATAATGAGGTCACAAGATATAAAGCAAGACTAGTTGCACAAGGTTTTTGACAAAGACATGATATTAATTATGAGGAGACATATTCTCCAGTGATGGATGCAATTACACTAAGATATTTAATTGGCTTGTCTGTGTATGAAAGTCTGGATATGCATTTTATGGATGTAGTCACAACATATTTATATGAATCTTTTGATAATGATATTTATATGAGAATCCTAGAAGGATTTAAGGTACCTGAAACATATTGATCAAATTTTTTAGAATTGTATTCAATAAAGTTACAGAGATCTCTATATGGATTAAAACAATTAGGATGGATGTGGTACAACTGTCTGAGTAGATATTTGTTGAAAGAAAGATAATAAAATAATCTAATATGTCCGTATGTTTTTATAAAGAAATCACAGTTGAAATTTGCTATTATAGCTGTATATGTTGATGACTTAAATATAATTGGAACTTCTAAAGTGCTTTCAAAGGCAATAGAATATCTTAAGAAGGAATTTGAGATGAAAGATCTTGGAAAAACAAAATTTGGCCTTGGTTTGCAAATTGAACATTTAGCAGATGAGATATTTGTTCACCAGTCAACTTATACAGGAAAAATTTTGAAAAGATTTTATATGGACAAAGCACATCCATTGAGAATTCCAATGGAAGTTCATTCACTAGATATGAAGAAAGATATATTTCGACCTCGAGATAATAATGAAGAACTTCTTGGTCTTGAAGTATCATATCTTAATACAATTGGTGTACTTATGTATCTTGCTAACAATACAAGACAAGATATTGCATTTTCAGTAAATTTATTAGCTAGATATAGTTCTTCTCTAACAAAAAGACATTCAAACATAATTAAGCATATACTCCGTTATCTCCAAGAAACATTGATATGGGTTGATTTTATTCAAATAAATCAAATTGATCTAATTAGTTATGCAAATTCTGGATATTATATGATCCACACAAAGCTAGATATCAAACAGGTGTTCTACTTACATATGGAGGAACTGCTATACCATGACGATTGTGAAACAAATAATAACGACCACTCCCTCAAAACATGTTGAATCCTTGCAATTTATGATGCTAGTCGAGAATGTGTATGGTTAAGATCAATGACTCAGCACATTCGTGAAACATGTGGCATGTCTTCTAATAAAAATCATCCAACGATATTATATGAAGGCAACACATCATATATAACCCAAATCAAAGGAGGATATATTAAATGAGATAGAACAAAGCCTATTTCACCAAAACTTTTCTACACTCATGATCTCAAAGAAAATGGCGACATCACTGTACAACAAATTTGTTCAAAAGATAACCTGACCGACTTATTTACAAAGGCATTACCTGTCGCAACCTTTGAGAAATTTGTGCACAACATTGGAACATGGCGATTCAGAGACGATCTCAAGTGATGTTTCTATAAGGGGGAGCAAATATATTATATTCTTTTAGAATTATTAGATTATATGAAATATGTACATTTTTTCTTCATTAGGATTTTTTTAAGGTTTTTACGAGGCATATATCATATATATATAATGGACATTTAAGGGGGAGTATTACAAATATTATAAATAGGTGTTAGATGCCCATGCTTAGTGTCTAATGTGAAATGTCATTTTTCCATTACCATATATGTTGCCCATGTGTCATTCAACCACTTATGCATATTGTCTAAAATGTATCACATTCTACTTGCCATTTTACCCATGAATAGTGGCATTTGATGGATATTGAAATAACATACATAAGTGAGAAATCTACTTCATAATTTTAGTTATTTTATTTTATTTTATTTATTAATTGTTATATTTATATATTATTATATTATATTTTCTTCATATTTATATTTCCGTTGCGCTCCTCAATTTTACAACACTATGTATCTTTATTAATTAAAAAAAGTAAGGTTTATAATTTAATTTTAGTTATATATTTTTTAATCTAAGTATTTCTTTTTATTCAATAAGTGAGTGTGGAGACTATCAGTGTCAATAAGATCACCAAAACTAATTAAATTTGATATATTAGTGGTCGACATTGATATTAACTCAACACTAAAGTCGATCAATTGATGATCACCCTATCAAATCTTCAACTTCTTTACTTCTTAGTAAATAAATACGTCTTATTTTAATGTTAGAGAAACATAAAATTATGTATCCTATCTTCATTTACAAGGTAGGCAACAATATACACAAATATGTGATTTTAGATGATGTAAGTTTTTTTTTTCTTTTTACCACGAACAGTAATAAAAAACTAAACAATGTCAACTATCAATCAATGAATAGATTGTTCGCTTTGTTTTATTGTTAAATTAAAAAATCTCACTGCATATATATAAGAGATTTTTACATATCGTTTAACTACTTTTTATTTACACATTTTACCCTCAACTTTATCAATATGTTATTAATAATTCATTTTAAATTATAACTAAACTTTATGAATGGTAATTTTCGAAATCATCTTGTATAGTGCAAAGGTCATGTCATAACAATTAAATTAAGTAAAATAAAACAAATTAAATTTACATAATAAATGAAAATATAATTATGAATAACTAATTTCAATGTAATTTTGAAAACGACTCAAACTTAACATATTGCATGTCAATTTTCCTTTATTACTATTTCTACTCATTTGTTATTTACACAAATACAGTCATTTTAAGAAATCTATTTTTTGAAAATTTCATAACATATATACTTTTTCACTATAAAAAATGGGGCATATAGCGTAATCTTTAAAAATATGAAATCAAAGCATCGTAAGTTGTAACACCCTAAATAATTTCAAAAGATACCAAGCCTATTTCTACTTTTCCATGAAAAAAAACTCTTCATTTTTGTGAGTAAAATATAAAATATCGTCATACTTTACCTTTATGAATCTAAAAATGAAGACTTGGAATAAATATATTATTACAAAAATATTAAATTTTGATTATTACTTATATGAAATTATTTATTAAAAAAAAAAAACTTGCATGGAACACGTTCTAACGTTTTTTTCTCAAGAAAAAAAATGTACTAGTTGTTAAAACGAAGGGAGAAGTGATATGAGAATAGGCAATCGTGTTTGACTGACTTAATTTATGAATAATTTAATCTTACAAAATCATAAATATACTTGTGGATACTCTCTCTATGCTAATAATATTTTCATAGAAGGTAGAAGTCTCGTGTGGGTGTTCTATTTTATTTATTTTTTTGCAGTCAACTTTGATGATGAATGCAATGACGAAGATTTGAGTTACATTAATATCAAGTTTGTTCAATGATGAGTAGAGAGATGTTCACGAACAGGGTTGGAGATAATTGTCTCTTAAATTATAAATATATGACCTAAATTTAGATATTTAATTCAAACATATTTATTATCTTCAATTATTAAATTATGATATATTATATTAAATTTATCTTCATTTATGAGTTTAAACTTTTGGGTCAATTAATGATTTAAGATCGTATCAAAGTAGGTAGTTCAACGAGGTTCTGTGCTCAAGTTCTTACATTGTTTACTTCCCAATTAATATTCATTTCTATTTGTTGGATATTCTTCATACTTCAAATTCTACTTATATATAATAATAACAACAATGACATAACGATAATTATAAGAATCTATACTATGTATAAATTATAGAATCTTTACATCTCTAGTTTTTCTTTCCTCATTACCACCATTTGAGTCAAAGTGATATATTTTTCATGTATGAGTATGACTACGATATGAAAAATCACGACCTACATTTCATTTTTTTTTTTCATGTCAAATGGTTAGGTGAAACAATGTAAAAAAACTATTTGGTATATTAATTATAATTTTTTTAAACTTACTTTTCTTTATACAAATGAACTATAAATTTTACGTACATCGTGACAAGTAAATTAAAAAAATACAAACGAGGCAAGGGTAAAAGAGTCCCATCTAGTCTCATCCCGGTTTAGCTTTGCAAAAAAAAAAAAATTTCCATCATCGATTGAAAATATGATCAGAATCTCATATTAGTTAGATAAGAGGAGGATCATGAGTATATCAAGGATGACTGATTCTCTTAGTTTTAGGCCTTTTGGGGTGAAACAAAAATCAAAATTATGAGGATTTATATTCAAAGTGGACAATATCATACTATTATGAAGATAATTGAAGGGTCATTGTCTCTATTATCCCCTACCTAAATGAAAAGTCTCACTGAAAAAAAAAAAAAAAAAAAGTCAACCTCTAACGAGGAGCTAGTGAGATTGACAAGTTGGCAGGGGTTACCCTATTATCAGACCAAATTCTCGACTCTATATACAACTTGGAAATCTTGCTTGCCACGTGGGACATACTAGGCCGCTTAGCTGGATCCACGTCGACACATTTAATAGCCAATCGCGTAATCTTCTCTGCCACGTGTATCGGAAATGAGTCCTTCAGCCTACGGTCAACCCACTTTCTCAGCCTCCCTTCCACGTCATCACCACCTTCTTCGATTACTGCCATGGCACTCTCGATCAAAGAAACCCTAACGAAATTTCCTTTCCTTCTATCAAATTCAAACTTCACAGGCTCTTCACCAGTCAATAGCTCTAAGATCACAACGCCAAATGCATAAACGTCGGTCATCGGCGATGCTACGCCGCTGGATTTGTACTCTGGCGCCATGTATCCTCTAACCCCTTTTATTTGCACTTTCTTCGATTTCACCGCCTGCTTATCTTTCAACTCCAGTTTCTTCTTTGAATCTTCACCAATTTCGCCATTAATACACCTCGGATTCAAAGGTTTTTCAATTCTTTTGTTCCAATCATCCTCATTACAGAGTTGCGCTACACCAAAATGACAAATCCTAGCATTAAACGAAGGCTCTGTTACTATAATACTGCTACTCTTTATATGATTATGCGTTAAACTGATGTTAATTCCTGATTTGTTGTGGATGTAATCGAGGCCATGCGCCAGATCTGTAGCGACTTGCATTCTTGAAATCCAAGTAGATAAAACAGTGAAATTAGGGCTTTTAGAGTTTCTCAAACAATCGGAGAGATTTGCTCCATTAACGAAATTGTAAACCAAGTAGAGATAATCGGAAGAGATTGAAATGCCGAGAAGTTGGATAATACTGGTATGGTGACATAGACAAATCTTGTAGAAGCGATCTTTAAATTGTTGGAGGCCGATTTGAGGCTGAAACTTACGTTGGAAGATGATTACATCTTTGCCTTGAAGCGTGCAGCGCCAGGAGGGGGTGGAGGATGCGGCAGTGTGTCGGTTGGTGAGGAAATTGTTGGTGGCGGCGTTGATTTCAGAGAAATCGAAGATGTGAGGAGATTCATGGAGAGATTCGTGGAGGGTGGAGAAGGAGGTTGAATAAGTAGAAATGGAAGGAAAGTTATTGGTGTTGAGTAATGGGGAATTCTTGGAAGGGGAAGATTTGAAGAGTTTAGAAGGAGAGAAGGGAGGGGTTGAGTCAAGCTCCGCAACATCAAGCGCCATTTTTGGTTATACACACATAAGGAATGGGGAAGAAGATGATAGCTTTTTTGTTGTAAGAACAAATTACTGGTATGTATGTTCTACACTTTAGTAGCTTTGTTTTTATATAAGTTACATGCATCAACTTCAAATTATTATTTTTATGAATAATAAAAATAATATTTTGCGTCGTTTTTTCCCTATTCAAATTCTTTCGCCGTGTAATTTGAAATTTATCCCAAACTTTTTTTTTTTTCTATTACAAGAAATATAGGATAAACATCGAGTTCTTGAAAAAGAAAGTCACGTTAATTAAGTTAAACTCATTTAGACTTATAATAATTTTTTTTAGAATGGATGATATTATTATACAACAATAATTATAATAATTTACATTAGTGTTATTTCAAGTATTTAAATTTTGTCATGTCCCTTTGGTAGACTTACATTCCTTTGTAGATATATTTTATATATTTCGTTAAAAATATTATTTTGATTTTTATATTTTAAGATAGATTCAATTTTAGTTTATGTATTTTATTATTTATGAGTTTTTTAGTTGCAAAATCAGACCAAATTATTTGCAGGTATAACACAATATAAAAGAATTTGCAAATATAACAAAATTTAAATAAACTTTCGTAGTCTATCAGTGATAGGTCATATCACTAATAAAAGTCTAGTGGTGATAAAGTCTATCACTAATAGATTTTGCTATATTTGCATTTCTTTTAAAATGTTGTCGTACACTTTATTATTAGCCTTAAAAATGTCACTTGCCGCAATTATCATTAAATCTTAGAAACATATTCACACAGTGCATTTTGTTGCATGAAAAATATTATAATGATTAAATCAATTACGATAAAATTCAATTGTAAACTTCTGAATATAAGATATGTTGGAAGTATATTAAATTTAGATAATTGAAAAGTATGGAGAGTAGAGTAAAAATGGATCTAAAGTAGATGGACAAAATGATATTTTAACTTATAAATTATTTCAAAGATTTTTGGAAGTATAAAAATTAAAATTTGATATGAATGTATATACACACATACCAAAGTAAAATAACATTTTATCATAAGTTATTTATCATAATGATATTATTTTGAGGTTTACGTCATCTGATTCCATATGTTGTTAATTTAGAAGATTTTTAGGTTAAACTCTAAATTTAGTTTCTAAATTTTGAAACTTGTTTCTATCTAATCTATGGGCTTTCACAATTACAAATTTAGTCATTGAACTTTGATTTCTATAAAACTTATAAATTTACTAGATACAACATTGAAAATCTAGGGTTCCATTTGGCATAAAGTTCAAATTTATATCTAATACGGTTATGTTTTTTGTTGGTAAATACTATTTTCTTTTAGTTATGTTGTTGGTTATTTTGTCTCTGACTTTATTAGCAAATATTTAACGTTGGTTTTCTTTCCTTATTGGTTGTAGATTTGTTGGTATGATTTTTCCTCATTTGTGCTCTTGTTGGTTTTAGGTTATTCCTTGTCTTTTGTGGATTTTATATAGAGGTTTTCGTCTCTGGGGTTTAGGTCAAGCTGAATAATGTGTTTTGTATGGTGTCCTCTATCGAATACCTTGAAGTGGATAGTAGTTAAAACTCGTGTGGCTTATCTAATCGAAAGGAAGGTGCCTTGTTCATTTGAAGCTTGGTCTGTCCAAGTTATTATATCCTTAGTTGCAGAGAAGCACTAGTTGGTGGAATCTTACAACTAGCAGATGAAAGGAGGGTGAAGTCATTGCGATAGCATCAAATTTAGTAGGAACCTGAATCTGCAGACTCATCTGAAGCAGTATCAAAGTTAGGGGGAGCCTAACTTGCTCACTAGTATTCAGTTATGTATAAACTGATAATGTGTAATCTTAGTTGAAGTGAATGTTGTAAAACTGAGTTACATTCTCGTGATCTCTTTTTCACGTAGGTGCAAAGTCTCCCTGACGTAGGTGTGGTTGCAAGGAACTGGGTTAACAAGTTTCTGTGTTCTTTTTCTCTTCTTATTACTCTTTTATCTCTTGTATTTACTATTGTCAATAACATTATTCCTAACTAGTGTTTTTTTTCTTGTGATTCACCTATTTTTCAATTGGTATTAGAGCCAGCTGACTGTTTTTTCATTGAGTATTCAATGGAGTCAATCAAGGAAGATGGATCTACAACACGTTCTCTAGTCCTAGCTGGGACAAACTACCTTCTATTGGAAAGCCTGAAAGATTGCCTCTCTTAAATCTATTGACAATAAATCCTGGAAGGCAGTTCTTAATGAATGGTCACTTCCAACAATTACTAACAAAAATGGAGTTATCAGTCAAAAGCCTGGAAAGGACTGGAAAAAGGATGAAGATCAAATCTCTCTAGGAAACTCACAAGCTTTAAATGCTATCTTCAATGGTGTTGATCAAAACATTTTCAGGTTAATCAATAAATGTGTTTCTGCTAAAGAGACTTGGGAGATTCTAGCTATAGCTCATGAAGGAACCTCAAAAGTAAAGATATTAAGGTTGTAGCTCTTGACAACTTAATTCGAATATCTTAAAATGTGTGATGATGAAAATGTTGCAGAATTCAATTTGCGACTTCTAGATATTGCTAATTTATCATTTTCTCTTAGAGAATTTTTTTTTGAAGAAAAACTTGTCCGCAAAGTGTTACGTTCATTATCTAAAAGATTCGATATAAAGGTTACTGCTATTGAACAAGCCCAAGATATTAGCACCATGAAAGTTGATGAACTGTTTGGATCGCTTCGAACGTTTGAGATGAATTTTGATGATAGAGTTGAAAAGAAGCTCAAAGGAATTGCTCTACAGTCTTTAGTGAATGATGATAGCCCGACAAACAAAATATAAGATTTTGATGAAAACCTAGCTAAATCTATATTGTTATTGGCAAAACAATTCGATAAAGTTCTCAGACAATAGGACAAGGGCTCTGGCTCTTGCGGCCATTATGTTCCCCTTCATGTCAAAGACTTGAATAACGCCAACAATAATCATATCTCAAGGCCGAAAAATCAAATTTTCAAAAAGATAGAAAGTGACAAAGAAGGTAGTGATAGTCAGGGTGTTCGAGAAAGAAACTTCAAGTGCCTTGAATGTGAGGGATTTGGGCATTTTTTAGGTAATGTGTCCAGACCTTCTAAGAAGGCAGAAGAAGGGATATTCAGCTACTTTTTCTGATGAGGAAACAAATTCTAGCAGTGAGTTAGAAGATGAAGTGCGTGCTTTAGTGGGTAGTCTTTCCTTTGATTGTCCTGAAGATTGCAAGCCATCTTGTAATGCTAATTCTATTCCAGAAAACCAATATGACAAAGTTAATATCTCATGTGGAAAATTATCTTATGAAGAAGTATATCAGATGTGTCTTGAAGTCTTAAGAGCTTTGGTTGTTCAAAAGGAGAGAATTGAGGAACTCGTTGAAGATAACCATTGTCTGCTAAGCACCATATCTGAGCTGAAAAAAGAGTTACAAGATGTCAAGGTTGATTTTGAAACTATGCCAAAATCTATTCAAATGCTCAACTTTGGCACAACTGCTTTCCATAAGATTCTGTCATCAAGAAAGAAAATTTCTAATAAATGTGGCACTGGATTCAACAAGTCTAAAAATCGACTATTCAAAGGAGAAACCTTTATTTTTAACAGTTTTGTTTCTGCCAAAGATACTTCAATGTTTGCACCAATGTCTAAAGTAAGTGAAGGTACATTGACTCCTCCTAACCATTTTGTGAAAAAAAGTGGATTTGTTATCATTGTGGAAAGGAAGGTCATATTCAACCTTATTGTTATTAATTAAAGAGAAGAATTAGGGATTTCTATTGTGGAATCATCCTAGGAACCTTATAACGTGGTTGGTATGTTAAAAAAACAAAATGGGGCGGAGGGAGGGGAGGGGGAGGTGGAGGGAGGGTGAAGAAATCTCCTCCTCAATCTGATACTAGATGCCAAGTTGCATTTACTTCTATTTGATCTAAAGAGGATTGGTACTTCGACAGTGGCTACTCAAGACATGTGGTAGGTGAGATCTTTTATTAAAAACATTCAACCCTGTGGATCGGGTCATGTCACTTTTGGAGATTAAGCAACATGAAAGGTTTTTGACAAAGATCAATTGACGTATCCTAGTCTTCCTGCATTAGAAAATTTCATTATTGTTGAAGGATTGACTGCAAATTTAATAAGCATAAGTCAACTATGTGATCAGGGTTTTGCTGTGAACTTCTCAAAAGACAAATGCTTAGTGACCAACGCAGATAATGTGACTTTCATGATAGATATACGTTCATGTGATAAATGTTATCTGTGGACCCTTAATGTTTGTTCTGATGTCTGTCACACAACTTGAAACAATGATATGCTGTAACCTGGCACAAACGGTTAGGGCATACTAATCTTGGTTATGTGAAAAAGGCAGTGTTCGAAGAAGCCATACTTGTGATACCATCTCTGTCTAGAGATGGTGAATTTGTATGTGGTGACTGTCAAGCTGGAAGGAAAGTCATAGTTTCTCATAAGAAAGTGGCTGTTTGTACTACCGATTGTGTTTTTGAATTACTTACATAGACCTGAGGGGCCAATGCAAGTGAAGAGCTTAGGTGGTAAAAGTGATGCCTTTATTTGTGTTAATGATTTGTCCTAGTATACATGGGTGCGATTCATCAGAGAAAAATCAAACACATTTCAAGTATGTTAGACTTTATGTCTTCAACTTCAGCGAGAATAAGAGGTGCAAATTGTAATAATTGGGATTAATCATGGTAAAGTGTTTGAAAACTCCCAATTTGAGAATTTTTGTAATGTTACAGGTATTCAACATGAATTTTCCTTCCCTATAACCTTTCAACAGAATGGTGTAGTTGAAAGGAAGAATCACACTCTCCAGGAAATGGCTAGGACAATGTTGCATGCTAAATGTGTTCCTCTGCATTTTTAGGCAAAGGCTTTAAATACTACTTGCCACATTCACAATCACATTTCTATTCGCCCAGGTACTCTAAGTACAAATTGTGAAATCTAGAAAGGACGCAAACCAAATGTTAAGTACTTTTATATGTTTGGAAGTATTTGTTATGTTCTCACTGATCGGGATGCTAGGATGAAATGGGATTCCAAAGTAGATGAAGGAATCTTTCCTAGATATACCTCAAACAATCGTGCTTATTGTGTATTTAACAAGCGCACCTGTACTGTGATGGAATCTATTAATGCCATTGTTGATAATTTGCAAAGTTCTAATCATCAAAGTGAAAAAGATGAAGATCAATATGTTTTTTCACATGGTGCATCCAATGTCAGTGACATTTGTCCTCCCATTCCTCCCTGCAACAATACCTGTGAAAGTAGTAACTTTGACTAAAAAAAAATTGAGAGTGAGATGATTTTGATATCTAGTTGTGTTGAAAAGAATCATCCTCTAAGTAACATAATAGGTGATCTAAATACAGGTGTCTCTACACGCAAAAAAGAGAAAGTGGACTATCTCAAACTACTTCTGCTATCAAGCCTAAGAAATCAATGAGGCTCTAAAAGATGAATTTTGGATGAACGTTGTGCATGAGGAGTTAAGACAATTCCAACGAAATGAAGTATGGAACTGGTTCCCCGTCTAGAGTCTGCATATGTTATTGGAACAAAATAGATTTTCAAAAATAAATCCGATGAACATGGAACTGTAACTCATAATAAGGCTCGCCTTATTGCTCAGGATACACTCAAGTTGAAGGTCTTGACTTTTATGAGAAATTTGCTCCAGTTGCTCGGTTGGAGGCTATTTGTCTCTTACTTAAAGTCTCTTGTTTGTTGAAATTCAAATTATATCAGATGGATGTAAAAAGCATATTTCTAAATGGTTATTTGAATGAAAAAGTTTATATTGAACAACTGAAGGGTTTTATCGATTCATCTTGTCTTCAACATGTGTACAGACTTTGAAAAGCGTTATATGGCTTGAAGTAAGCTCCAAGGGCTTAGTATGAACGATTAATAGAATTCTTAGTGTAGAAGGGATATAAACGAGGTAGCTCAGAAAAAAAACCTTGTTCATTAAGAGGTCTGAAGGAGATTTCATAATTTCCCCAATCTATGTTGATGACATGTGTTTGGACGGTCTTTACAAACCTTGGTAAATTAGTTTGTGGATCAGATGAAGGCTGAATTTGATCTGAGTATGATGGGAGAGCTGACGTATTTCCTTGGATTTCAAGTTAAGTAGTTGTCCAATGGGATGCTTATATCTTAAGGAAAATATGCAAGAAACATGCTGCAAAAATATGGCCTTGAAAATGCTAGTCCCAAACACACTCCAGCTCCAACTCATGCAAAGCTTGGTAAAGGCCTGAATGCTGCAAATTTTGATGAAAGCTTATATAGAAGCATGATAAGGAGTTTTCTTTATTTGACTGCTAATCGACCTGGCATTGCCTATGTTACAAGGGTCTATGCAAGGTATCAGTCTAATCCAAAGACAAGTCACCTGGAAAATGTTAAACGTATCTTCAAGTACATCAGTAGTATAGTGGAATGTGGCCTTCTCTATTGCTTTGATACTAATGGGGTTATTATCGGGTATTGTGATGCCGACTGGGCTGGTAATTTTGAGGATAGAAAAAGTTCCTCTGAAGGTTGTTTCTTCCTAGGGAACATTCTTATATCATGGTTCAATAAAAATTGTGTATTCTTGTCTACTATTGACGTTGAATATATAGCTACTGGTAACAGTTGTACCAAACTTCTGTAGATGAAAATATGTTTCAGGAGTATGATGTCGCACAAGATGTCATGACCTTGTATTACGACAACATGAGTGCTATCAACATTTCCAAAAATTCAGTATAACATAACAGAACTAAGCACATTGATATCAGACACTACTTCATCAGAGAGCTAGTTGAGTCTAAGGTTATATCTCTTGAATATGTTAGTACAGATAAATAGATTGATGATATCTTCACCAAACCGTTGGATGCTGCTCAGTTTGAATCCTTGCGAACTGCTTTTGGGCTTTGTAGAAATTACTTGCTAATATGGTAAGTATGGCCAAGTTAAACTCTGCAAGGCCATATTTAATTACTTTCAGCTGACATTAAATGTGGTTTTCCTTTTGGAATATCATATCTCTCTTTGCTTGCAATTCAATTTTTCAAACAGTTGTAGTGCTTCTTCAGTTATGGGTTTAGTCTCAGTTTGTGCCTTTATTTTTTCGAGCATGTTCTCCCCAACTGCCTCTCTATGTTAAATCTAAATTCTCAGAAGTTCCTCATGGTTAATACTCGTGGCAGTACTCACACCTCTGGGAAGAAAATGGTGCTTACCAAGCAAAATGCTAATCGAAAACATCATGTCCATCCGATGTTTCTCCATTTAGGGAAAACATTGCCGATGCCTCAAACGATCTCGTGTGAACTTTCTTTTTCCTTCACCATCAAGCGATCTTCTGTGGACTTTCTGATAGAGGTAGCATGTAATTAGAAAGAAATCAAGATCATTTAGCATTTTAATTCATCAATTTTAGCAATTAAGACAACATGCTCAAGAACAAGTAATAGGGTTTCAACAACATACCTTTGAAGAACTCCCTTCAAATTCGAATTCAACTTCAATCTTCAATCCAAACATGTTGTAGACCACTATTTGATCTTTCCTACTATTCTCTTGGACCTTAGATTGACTTGTGGGAATCAAAATGAGCGGAGAATCATTGGAGAATTTTTATGGTTTTTTAGCTCTAGGATGAAGAACACTTCTTTTACCAATTTTTCTTAGAAATTTCAGATACATGACCCTCCAATTCCAGTCAACCATCCTCAATTTTGTTCAATCTCAGCATATTATCTCTTCACACAAGAGATTGACATCTCTTCTTAAGGAATTTTAGTGGAATGATATGTTTCCAAAACCAAATGTGGGAAAAACCCACTTAAGATTAAAATTGATTTAAAAATCAATTTTCGCTTTAGAAATCAAAATTTTAATTTTTAATTTTAATTTTTAAAATTTAAATTAAAACCAAAATTGATTTTATTTTGAATTTTCATAAAATTCAAAAATTTTAAATAAAATTCATTCAATCAATTAATTTTAAATAAATTTTAATTAATTAATTAAACAATTTAATAATTTAATATCTAATATTAAATTAATAAAACACCAATTCCACAATTATGAATCTCTATTCACGTAATTGATATTTATATCAAATTTAAATATTATTTAATTCTCCAATTTTGTTTAATCCAATAATTAAACATGTAACTAGATCATATATAATTACTAATTCCCTTAATTTGAATCTGAACGTTTCAAATTTACTCATCACTCTATTCTAAGGCTTAATCCGTTTGTGAGCTTGTAGGGGGACCTAATGCACCTACAAATCATGGACTCCAACGATCCGAGATTAATTGGGTTACTCCACTAAAGCCCAGTAGTTGCACTCCCCTTATTGTAGATATATTTCTTATTGGGGATGATGCCCTAAATTCTCGTGTCCTATAGTTTGTAAACACATTTTGTACGAACGCTTGTGATGTATAATATATGATATTTTCTTCACTACTTGACTTTGCACATTGGATATTTTATTTGTTTTACCAAAAACCAATAAACTAAAATCTCCGGTTGTCATTATGTAACTTAAGCATGTATGTGGTGATATACAAGTGGATCATGTCTTAAGTGACAACCAAAATGGTCTGTAGTATATGGATATAGGAGGGAAACCTTATCCTGGTAACGCTACGGATGCGGCCCGTTTTGTGGAATGGTTACAATTTTTGTGACTTACTACAGATGGTCTAATTCTGATCATTCGTGTGGGGACATGCGAGTAGGGGCGCCCTATACAAAGAGTTTGTATAAGACCTAACCACGAAGTGTTAACGTCTCATTATATAACGCCGTTCATGACAGAGATTTCACTTCACTAGAATGACCATAGGTAACATGACCTCAATCCTGAGTGAGTTGGGAACTTCTGCCTTTAAGGGCGGTCCTTTGATTTTCATGGGTGCAAGTGGCTAGGTCGCCGACTCAAACCTACCACTTTGAGGATTCATCTATTCGTGTAGAGTCCGTTCGTGGTAGACAACCGGAGTTGTGCTGAATGATAGCTTGCCATTCCAACAAGAGCGAGAGCATCCATTCGTGGAGAGAGCGAGATTTCTATGGTAAGTTTACTCATTCTCTTGTTTATTTATCTTTAAGCATGGCGATAATTTAGTAGTTTGATGCATATCTATATGTGTGAATATAAATGTGGTAATTCTGTTACAATGCTTTTGGAAATATCTGTAGGATTGTATTAGCAACAGCGGAAGCACAAGGATCATCTAAGCACTCTAATTCACTAATTTTGGCAAAATATAAAGCATGCTCTTGTAGATAACAAGTGAGTTTCAAGACATACCTCTTGTAGAACTTTTTCAAAGCTCCTTCTCCAGCTGCTATCTTCTCAGAATCTTGTTGCAGACCATCTAAAGATCTTTCCACTATTCTCTTGGTGATCTAGATTGAGTTGTGGGACTCAAAACAAGCTTGAATCAAGAGATGAAGTAGAAAAGCTCACAACAATAATCTTGATGAAGAACCCTTTCTTCAACTCGATTTTTCTCTAAAATTCTCTATAGATTGCATGCCCGAATTTCACTCCAACCTCTTCATTATATTGCAGATCAACATGAAAAGGAAAGAGTTGCATGAGTTGTAGCTCATGCTTGGAGAAAACAAGGCAAAGAAGATGTTATTTGTGTGAGCTACTTAGGGGATGGATAATGGAAAACAAGATTTTTCCATTTGTATTTTTATTTTCTAATTTTTCAATTTTATCTTAAAAATCAAAACTTGATTTCTTAAAATCTATTTTGATTTAAAAACTGAAAATTTTAATTAATTCCATATTTTTAAAAATAAACTTAATTAATTTAATATAAAATATTAAATTATTTTTAACACATATCCATCTTTTTATATTTAAATCATATTTAAATATAAATTCTCCTATTCCGTTTAATTCTCAAATTAAACACATAATTATATCTCATATAATTACTAGTTTCATTAATTCTAATTTGAACGTTTCAAATTAACTTATCACGTTATTCTAGAGCTAGTCCGCTACGAGCTAGTAGGGGGACCTCGCAGACCTACAAATCATGGACTCCAACAATCCGAGTTTAATTGGCTAAACTCATTAGACCAGATTAATTCCCATTCTTTAACTAATGGGTCACTCCACTAAAGCACATAGTTGCACTCCCCTCACTGTAGATATATTATGTCCACATGATTTAACCATAATTAGTAAGTCAACCCTTCACAGGTTATTCGTAATAATGGCTGGGTCAAATATCTATTTTACCCCTGAGATTACGTCTTATTCCTCAAGTTCTTACTGATCCTCTAATGAACAACTAGTTTGTGATCTGATCATTAAACCAAACTCTTTCAGCCCAGTGAGAGGGTGAGACCCCTTGTTAAAGACCTGGATTCAGTACTTAAGAGAACAACCTTTCTCCTATCCTTAAATTGGGTAGGCATGAACTTCATCTTGCACCCTATGTCCCCAGCTATCTATAGGTCTTACCCCTGAAATGGGAGTCTTATTGAGTCGGCGCTGTTGAGCCAACCCTCACCTATGCAAATCTAAGGGCAACCCCCAATAAACAAGAGTTCATAGTTAGCTCAGGATTAAGATCGAGTTACCTAGGTCATCTAGGTGAAATAGTCAGTCTTATACAGTAAACAACATTATAAAGTAAGAGTGACTTATTTCTTGGTCTGATCTTATGCAAACAGGACGCCCCCACTCCTCATGTCATAACATGTACGAATTAGGATCACATCGTATGTAGCACTTTACAATTCTTCGTAACAACTACAAAGTAGGCTGCATCCAATGGTGTTACCAGAATAAGGTATCTAACCTTACTCATGTACTATAGATCATTTTGACTATTTACTCGAACCTGATCCATTTTTATGTCTCCACATAAAGTTCAAGTACTCATACAATAGTCATGGGTCTTAGTTTATTGGATTTAGACTTTCATACAATTTATAAAATCAATAATTAGTATATTGATTATAGAATATGTTTATCATTTTACAAACTGCGAGTTTTAGGACATAAAACCCAAAAGATCCGCTTCCGCTCAGAGGTACTCTTGTATAAGAGTTCCTTCAATTGGTATCAGAACCAGGTTTCTGATATTCCAAATTCATTGATGCAAAGAATTGCATTTACATTCTCATTGGGTAAAAGCATGTCTACTCTATGTTTTAAGTGTTAATTCATTTATGGATGTGTGGATTAATGGAGTTTCTGGAATGAAGGCTTGGTTTGTTAAATTCTTTTACATTTAGAGTTAATTGTAAAGGCCCCTACGTTTTTGGGGATTATCAACCGCTATCAAGTCTGTAATTTCAAAGTTGTTTGAATCTGTGAGTTGTTCGTGAAGAAGCTTCGTAGCAAGGGTTGCTGTTCTTCGAGGATGAAGACGACCAAGCATTAGTAGGGTCATGTAGATGATCGCTGAAAATTGGATACTCGGGAGTTGTTTTACGCACGTGCACTAGACGATTGTATAGCTTAGCAAGCTTCATCGTTTAGTTACTGACTATATAATCGCAGATTAAATTGTTTACTTTTCGAGTGTTAAGCGATTATTTAGACGATCGGGCTTCATAGCTTTGTTGTCATCTAAGAGATCGTTTAACATTCACGTGTTATCGTCTTGTGTGCTACACAATCGTTTACCTGGAGGCGTTTACTAAATGATGGGAGCTTTGCCTGGCGGTTCAAGACCTGGTTTGCCTGTGAACCGGTTTGCTCGGTGGAAAAATGTAATCGATAGAATTTTTTATTCCAATTTTTGAGGTGGTTCATCCAGGTCCATTAATATGTGTTTATATACATGAGATGTATGTTTTATTTATATGTCATATGGTATGCCATATAGAAAAATCTCACCTTAGGTTATGCATTGGTCATGCATCATCTCTTTATTATAAGTGTTATGATTTCGAGAAGCATGATTTAAATTACGTAAGAGCATACTCATACATCATATAATATAAGAGTTATATTTATGCATGCATAAAGCATTGACATGCATCATCTTTATATTATAATTGTTACAGTATAAGGGTGTATGGAAAGCATGTGTGCTTGGTTGTTACCTGTATATAAAAGTTATGTATAGTAATGATCAGACATTGCATGAAGCATGACACATAGGTATTATAAATTTAACCTATGTGTCAAGCCTCGTTGTGTGACAATGTATGTTTTAGTTGTTTCTTTTATAAAAGTTATAAAAAGAAATTAGAACTAAAATCAATAAGAAAGACATGCATGTCAACTTAGGTTTAATTCATGGTTTTAAAATGCTTAAGGATGAGATAGACCTAAGATCATAGTTCTAATATGATTAGCAACCTTGGGCTTTAATCTTTTAATTAGTTTAATGGGATTAAGTTGACTAATAAAGGGCTAAAGTGTAGCAAATCTATCTATAAGGAACCTTTTGTCTAAGGTGGGTTCTGTCTAGGCTGGGGTATTTAAGGTGACAAAAACAGAACACCCCTACCTGGGAACCCACCTGGAAAGGTGAATTAGATAGATTTGATGCATGCATGCAAGTTAAGGACAGTCCATTAAAGAGTTTAATGTGACTACTTGGACTTGTTTTATTTCAAAGACAAAAGTTGTTTTTGAGTGGACTTAAAGAATGACTTATGACTAAAATTAGTAGCCGGATTGTCTAGGTTAATGAACCCCTAGGTAGAACATTAAGTGGGAGATACTTGGGGCATTATCTCTTGCGTTTCCCTTTATTGTCCACACCGTAAGATCTACCTCAGTCTTGTGGCACCCTGGGAGTATCCCCCTAAAGAATGGTGTTTGGGTAGGTCAATATCAAGGTGGATGAAGAGAATGTTCATAGTAAGTGGGAGCGAGAAGTGCGATAGCATATCCCACGGTCTCTCTCGTTAGGTTGAATAAAGTTTATGCGCATCGCCTCGAGGCACTCAGGAAGTGTCCCCCTATAGGATGACAGTTTTGCGCATTTCTTTATTTGATCTCCTGTAAGAGGATAAGGTTACTTTGTCTCTTGTCCTAATCTGCTTTTTCCCTACGGTGGGCTCATTAGGGCGGGACTCTGGGGCCAAAAACGAGGAGTCATACTTATGCGGAATTATTAAGAGTTAACAGTTCTGGACCGAATAAATGGTGGTTGTTAGGTTCAGTTCCAATAGTTGGTTTTGCCTAATGGTTAAAAATGTCTCATCCTAGTGAAGAGGCATCTGATCACCCCACCATTGATGTTTGTCCTGCCTCGCTGGGGCTTCATTGCAAAATAGAAGTCTTCAGTACTTAAGAGAACAACCTCTCTTCTAACCCTAAAAGCGAGTAGAAGTGAGTTCTGTCTTGCAGCCTATGTCCCTAGTTATCTACTCGGTCTTACCCTTGAAATGGGAGGTTTATTGAGTCGGCGCTATTGAGCCAACCCTCACCCATGCAAAGCTAAGGATAATCCCAAATAAACAGAAGTTCATAGTTAGCTCAGAATTAAGGTCGAGTTACCTAGGTCATCAATTTGAAATAATTAGTCTTAAATAGTAAATAACGTTATAAAGTAAGAGTGACTTATTTCTTGGTTCTGGTCTTATACAAAACTCTTTGTATAGGATGCCTCCATTCGCATGTTTCACATGAACGATTCAGAATCACATCCTTTATTCTAGACACAAAGTGGGCGGCATTCGATAGTGTTACCAGAATAAGGTACCCAATCTTGTGTTGGGTTTTATGTCCTAAAACTCGTGGTTTGTAAACAATAGAACTTATCTGAAAATTCAATAAGTTGTTATTGAATATATTGCTTAGAAATCCAATAAACCTAAAAGTCCCTTGACTATTACATGAATACTTAAACTTTATGTGGAGACATAAAAGTGGATCAGATTCGAGTAAATAGTAAAAAATGATCTATAGTATATGAATAAGGTTGGGTGCCTTATTCTGGTAACACTATTGGATGCGATCTACTCTATAGTTGTTACAAAGAGTTGTAAAGTGCTACAAACGAAGTGATCCTAATTCGTATATGTTATGACATGAGATGTGGGGGCATCCTGTGCAAATGAGTTTTGTACAAGATCGGACCACGAAATTAGTCACTCTTACTTTATAATGTTGTTTACTGTTTAAGACTGACTATTTCAAAGCGATGACCTAGGTAACTTGACCTTAATCCTGAGCTAACTATAAACATCTGTTTGTTCGGGATTATCCTTTGATCTGCAAACGGTGAAGTCCAGCATCACTGCTCAATAAACCTCCCATTTTGAAGATAAGACCGGATGAATAGCTAGGGACATAGCCCTGCAAGATGGAATTCACTCCTACCCGATTAGGGTTAGTAGAGAGGTTTTTCCCTTTAAGTATTGATTCTGGGTTTTGAACAAGAAACCTCACCCTCTCATTGGCCTGAGAGGGATTCGATTTTTTGATTGGATCATAAATCAATTGTTCATTAGAGGATCAGTGAGATGAGATTTAAGGAACAAGAGGTAATTTCGGAGGTAAAACAGAGATTCTAACTAGCTGTCATTACAAACAACCTGTGAAGGGTTAACTTACTGATCATAGTTATATCGAGTGGACATAATATATCTATAGTGAGGGGAGTTCAGCTATAGGCTTTAGTGAAGTGACCCACTAGTTAACGAATGAGGGTTAATTCGGTCTAATGAGTTTAGCCAATTAATCTCGGACCGTTAGAGGTCATGATCTGTAGGTCCGCCAGGTCCCCGTACTAGCTCGTAAATAGATTAACTCTAGAGTAGCGTGATGAGTTAATGTGAAATGTTCAAATTAGAATTAAATGAAATTGGAGAAATAGTATTTAAATATGATTTAAATATATGAAGATGGAATTGTGTAAAACTAATTTAATATTTGATGTTAAATTAATTAGAATTATTTAAATTGTTTAAATAATGATTTATTAATTTTATTAAGAAAATTAATTTTGTAAAACTAATAATATTTTTAATTTTATAAAATAAATTGATTTATGAAAAGTTGGAAAAGAAGGAAAAAACACAAAATGGAAAATTGACATTTTCCATTGTCTTCTTCAAGTTGCTCACACTAAACCCACATCTTTAAGTCTTCAGTTACTCCAAGCATGAGTTGCATCTCATGCAGTCATTCTCATTGCATAATGGTTTGCAATATATTGAAGAGATTGGAGTGAATTGAGGCAATTGCAATCGGTATAATTTTTCTTAAAAATTCGTGAGAAAGAGTTTTTCATTTGAGTTGCTACTGTGAGCTTGTCTCCAAACTCCCTTAATTCAAACTTATTTTGAGTCCCACAACTCAATCTAGAGCACCAAGAGGATAGTAGGGAAGATCTTGGGGTGGTTTACAATAAGATTCAAATAGATTTGCAGTTGGATTCAAGCTTTGAGGAAGTTCTACAAAGGTATGACTTGAAACCCATTTATTTCTACGATAGCATGCTTTAGTTTTTGCCAAAATTAATGAATTAAAGTGCTTATCAATCCTTGTCGCTTCTGCTGCATATTGATATATTCCAACACCTTGTTCATATACTATAGACCGTTTTGACTATTTACTCGAACTTAATCCATCTTTATATTTCCACATAAATTCCAAGTATTCATATAATAGCCATGGATCTTAGTTTATTGGATTTAGTCTTTACAAGTGTAATTTATATATTCAATAACAGTTTTATTGAAATAAACATCAACAACATCTTTATTGCAAATAGAATATGTTTAATATACAAATTGCAAGTTTTAAGACATACAACCCAACACTTTCCTTGTTCGGAGCTCCCCTCTCAGGGTGGTAGTTGTCACACCCCCTCATGAGCCTACCTTTTTCACCCATGAGGAGATGTAAGGACGATAGATGCTAAACCTCTTATGACATCTACTGTCAACTGAACCTATTTAACCTTAGAACTTGAACCTATTTAGCTTTAAACTTTAACTAATGAAACCTGTGTAATGCATAACCAACATAGAAAATAACATAACATAACTTAAGAACTTACTCCCATGCGATTTACTCAAATATTACAAACCTGAACACGACTCTTAGACAACCAGAACACTGTCACCACTTCTACTGAGGTCATTTAATACAAGCCAGACATAACATCAACCAAAACCTCCTTACACTTAACTTTAAAAATACTTTGAGACGGTGGCAGACTAAACCTTTCTTGACAAGCAATCGACAACATGGAACCCTGGAACTCTTCTGTTATTGGGGGGAAGAGGGACAAAATATTGGAAAGCATGAGCTGGGAAGCCCAATTAGTAGCATATTCCTTTTGAAAACCTTTAAGTAAATCAAGATCAGTTGAAACAAGATCTTAAACATAAATTACTCAACATGTTTAGTAAAAACATTCTTAAGAAATCTTGAAACCTGCATGCATTGTATATATCATGCTTAATCATTCCCCAATAAAAACCTAAACTTAGTTTTTACATAGAAATTTCAGTTATTCAGGATATAACTCATTAAAACCTTGAAACATAAATATTTCATCAATTCATATGCTCAAATACTTCCTCAGTTAAGCCAGAGAATACTTTTAAAAATGGATTTAAATACTACCAGGAAATACATCATAGTAAAACATCTCATATAACACCAAAGATTTCATTCGTAAACCTTTCACATTTAAAACTTAGCATACTTTTCGTAGTTTCCTGTAAATCCAGGAAGAACATATAATAAGACACCTTCATAAGACTATAGGTTTTAGCATATTTATTTCCAATAAAACCAGGAAAACATATTTAACTTGTATAGAAAACTGTCAATCATAAGCTTACTCTCATTGATTGATGAAGACTAACTCATAAAGCTTTCATATAACGTTAGAAAATAGCATAGTGAAATATCTCATTAAAACCAAAGTTTTAAATCATTAGCTTCCTCTAAAAACTAGGTAACCATACTCTGACATGTACCCATTTTATCCCATCCCATGTGCACATGTTAACAATTCTCAGCTTGACATATTAGAGTACATTGACATTTTCCATCAATATACACTGAAAATTCCCATCAAACGTCTCTGTTGTATGGTAGCAAGGCTACTTAGCTAGTGGTTGGAACCCTTTCATTCTAAACCAAAATCAAATCATGAAACATCATACATTGATTATATTTGTTCCTTAGCCCTTTTGCTAGAAAACTATAGATAAATCATACTTATCTAAATCATATTATATCATAGATCATGCTTGAAATCTTAAAACATGCTTTGAGTTTATAACATACTTATTATAAACCTCATTAGAGATTGTAGCATAGCGTTGACTCCTTTGGAAATCATGGCATAACATAGCATTTTGGAGTTCAATGCATAACATAGCATTCTTAATAAAAACATAACTTTATCTTAACTTCCTTGGAACTCATCGCATAGCTTAAACCATAGATAAAATAAGTTTATCTAAATCATGCTTTGAACTAATTTAGAAAATCATGATTACTTAGGCATATCATAGACATACTTTATTTTATGCATATCATAGTATATTTATTGAAATACTTTTAAAAGTAATAACCACTCACACTTAGCTAGCTTTTCCCTTGAATCTCTTTAAGCCTTAACTTTTCTTCACCCAAATGATCCTTCTTTAAGCCAAAATAGATCCTTTCATTGCATGCCTTGGTTGGCCGCATAACTTAGTTGGGTGCATGGGATACGTTGAACACATGGGCAAGCAAGTTGCAACAAAACTTAGGCCGTGGGCGCTGGCCCTCACACACAAGCGATCAGATAGATGCACGACACTACTCACATGTAGGGCAGTTGAGTTCTACGATAATCCTTGCATAAGTGTTTGCACTAAAGCTGAGGTGGTGGGTGCTGGCATATACTAAGGCAACAGGCGATGGGCGTGCATCAACTACCTCCTTACGCACGTAGTGTGTGGGCATGGGCACGATCACTACTTTCAACTTGGGTGCCTATGCATTGACCTTAGCATCACTAAAAACAGCCCCAATGTAGGCCTTCTTCAACCTCTTGACCGACAACTCCTTGATTTCTTTTGAAAATCCAACCGACAGCTCCTTTTTCAACACTTTATGCTTTCCTTCATTTTCCAGCACTTATAGCTTTAATTTCAGCCCAAATTAAACAATACTTCCTTCATGAATCTTGTTAAATAATATCTTAATAAGCTTACCTCTGAATTTGGACTTCTAATTCTTTCTTAAGAGCTCGGAATGTACTAAACTCCTTAGCCTGCTTTAGTTGCTGCGAAACTCAGACCTTCTTTGAGTTTCCTTCACTTTTAAGCATTCTTTCAGTCAAATTCCTTCTTGGCAACCCAAGATTACTTTCTACATTCACATAGCCTTGTTCCTTTGAAGCGTAGTCTGTCCAAGTTATTATATTCTTTGGTTGCAGAAAAGCACTAGTTAGGGGAATCTTACAACTAGCAGGTGAGTGAAGTCGTTGTGGTAGCATCAAATTTAGGGGGAACCTAACTTGCTCACTAATGTTCAGTTATGTGTAAACTGATAATATGTAATCTTAATTGAAGTGAATGCTGTAAAATTGAGTTACATCCTAATAGATCTCTTTTCACCTAGGCACAAAGCCTCCCAGACGCAGATTTGGTTGCACGAAACTGGGTTAACAAGTTTCTATATTCTTCATCACTTCTTATTACTCTTTTACCTCTTGTCTTAACTATTTTTAGTAATATTATTCCTATTTAGTGTTTTATTCGTGATTCACCTATTTTTCAAATATGTTAGTTAATTTTTAAAATTTTGAATAAATTAGAAATTTCTTAGGCACAAAATTGAAGATGCTGAGAATGAAGAAGTCCATAGTCTAAATTTTCTCCTCAATTTATACTTGAAAAGAAAAAGGAGAAAAGAAAATAAATACACACAAACTTCAAATTTAAGAAGCTTGTATTCTAACAATTTCTACATTTTAAGTGCATCATCTGAAATAATAAGAAGCTGGAAGGACATTTTGTCTACAATAAAATAAATAACATCTCTTTCCTAATAAACAAATAAACGAAATAATTTCTACGGCCCTTTTTGTTTGCTGTTTTATGCTATCCATTTTGACCAGACAAAATTTGTAAAAATAAGTTAAACTGAAAGCTATAGATATAAAATTAATAGAAAAAAAAGTCAATTTATACACTGAAAGTCTTAAGCCATTAATTGTGTACAAAAAAATCTCAAATTTGTATAAGATCACTCAGTGATTTAAAATTATTTTCATTTGATTTCATTTAAAAACTCTAAAGTATTTAACTAACATTATACTTTTCCCAAATCCCACAAAAGTAGCAATACAAATTGTTAGGACCTCTTTCGGTAACTATTCCTTTTCCTTTTTTTTATTTTTTTTATTTTTTTATTTTTTATTTTTTAAAATTAAGTTTATTTCTTTCTCATTTTTTATTATAATTTGCATTTTTTTAAGTAAACAGGTAGAATTCTTAGCCAAATTTAAAAAATAAAAACAAAATTTTAAAATTATTTTTTTACAGTTTTCAAAATTTGGCTTGGTTTTTTAAACCATTAGTAAAATGTAGATAACAAAGTAAGAAATTTCGAGGAGAAAATAATATCTGTAGACTTAATTTTCAAAATAACAAAAACCAAAATGATTATCAAATGGAACCTACATCATTCTATATATACAAATAGAAAAACAATACAAGAGTAAAAGATGAAAAACTACAAGTCACTACTATCCACTTGATTCCTAATTTTTCCTCTAATATTTAGATTAGTCTTTACATTTAGAAAGAAAAAAAAGTCTTAAACATGTGAGGTTTAGAAATTAACAATTTTAAAATGAAATTTTAGGGAAGAGGATAAATTGATCCAGACTTGAAAATTAAACTTTAATTCAGACCTTAGTATTTTAGATTTATAATTAGTTCAAAAGTAAGTATTAAAGTGATTTTCCCTATAAAATTCTCCTAAAGACAAACAAATAAATAAACTTCCTTCATCATTGTATAGTTCGGGCTAAAGCTTCAGAGTCCGTCAAACAAAATATATGGGCCGAGAAGCCCGAGGGCTTGGACAAAATGGCCCATATAGTTGGGCCAACTAGTCATGTAACAATTTTTTTTGGGGGAATTGGAATGTACGAAGAAATTTGAGGTTTCATTCTGAAAAATGGTAAAATCACTTAGGAATAAGAAATATCCCTGATTTGCCCTTGTGTTATTCGAATATGTTGTTATTGATGAAACTACAAATACCATGTAATTTCAAAATAGAAAACAGGGTTACAGGGTAATTGTTGATATTTGTCCAGGACAACTGCCTCTTAATTTTACTCATGTAGTTATCCTAATCTCTATATTTTCTTATTATTTCAGATTCTATTTAACCACTTTTCGAATTTATCTCACCTTAATAAAATATCCATATTTTTCTACCAAATTTATATTTGAAATATCCATATATTATTAAAACTTCTTTTATCCATATATTTTATTCAAAGTTCTATATTGTTTTCATATTTGTATACATACATTTTTAATGAATTAGCTGTATATTTCTCACATTTTTAATAAATTAGTTGTATATGTTATTTTTTGTATTATTTTAACGTAAAAAAATAGTCATGCGTTAATTGCACAATAATCAGTTGGAACGGTTGCTCCCTACAATGCTATAACTTTTGTTACTCACACAAAGGTTTCATCGATTTAGGTTTTCTTGTGGTTTCTTTTAATAATCTACTGTTTTTGTTATAACTTTACAATTAGGATTTGATTTAAAATAAACCAATCTCTTCCTCATTTTTCTCTTGATTCAAATTGGCTATTTGTTTAGTTATCATCTAATGAACGGTATAACATTTACATTTGATCATTTTTTGTATTTTTTAATTACCTTTTATTCATTTTCATCTTATTATATTATTACATCATTAATTTATCTTTTTGACAAACAAATAAGTATTCACTTTTGCAAGTTATAAATATATTTGTTGAAGCTTATGAAAATGGAATTATGAATACAGTGTAATTGTAAATAAACGAACTCCCTTTCTGATTTTTCTCTCTTAATTATATTTGAATTTATATTTTATTATTAAATTAGATTTTATCTAACTACTTATCGATTTTTTTTAATTAGAATAAACAAAATCTTACCATTTTTTCTCTCCAATTTATATTTGAATTTATTTTTTATTATCAAATTTGATTTTATCTAACTAACTTTTGATTTATTTATATGTTTGTTATAAATTCAATTGTATATAAATATTTTTTTAATTATTTTATACATATTGTTATCAAATTAATTTGATTTTTTTTTCTTTATATTTTCGATGTTTTCAATTTTTCATATACAAATATGTAAAAATGGTTTGTTGAACCTAAAAAGAATCATATAAATGAGAATTAAATTTTAAATATTTGAAACATATAGTTGTGTATATATATTTTTTTTCAGTTTATTATTAATATTAATATTAGTATTATTATTAGTATTCTTCTTTTTCTTATTATTTATTAAAAGAAGATAATAAAAAACCCTAAATCTCATCTTCTTCACTTAGTCGCCCCCGTTTGCAATTTCATGTCTTCGATCGTTGGTTCAACAACTCAATTTCATCATATTGACTAGCTTTTAACGACCATCCTCACTAGGTTGTCAACCTTTTTTCGCTTGTTTTTTGCTTTTGTTTCTACTTTGAACATCATTTTTAACAATGACGTTCTGGGATTGATAGTGTTTAAAGTTGGCTTTCAAGATCTAATGAGCAAAATGGTCAGAATGAAGTGAACATGATGAGACTCCCTACAATTGGTTTGGTGCTTTCATACTTCCAATAGTCACATCGAAGTTGCAATTCCTTCACATATTCATTTGCCAACAACTTTAACGGTAA
Source organism: Benincasa hispida (assembly GCF_009727055.1). Taxonomy (NCBI): domain Eukaryota; kingdom Viridiplantae; phylum Streptophyta; class Magnoliopsida; order Cucurbitales; family Cucurbitaceae; genus Benincasa; species Benincasa hispida. The sequence continues at coordinate 11,520,435 of NC_052358.1, forward strand.
AATCAACTTTGCCCTTTTTCACTTTGGAGGAAGTCCATTGTTGTATACATCCATAAGTTTCTAATGACCCTCATGGACTGCTCGTCATACTATGTATTTGTGGTTCTAGAATGTCTAGATAGGGTGCATTATGTATTTGTGGTATTCTTTTGAAAGAGTGTATCTCTACATTTTCATTTGTACTTAATTTTGTTGTTTTACGGTAGTTTTGTCATTTACTATTTAGTATTTTTTATTATATAAATTCATTTTGCTATTTTTATAATTTTGAACTCTTTTGCCATTTTTCCAGATGAAACTTTAAAATTTGTTGTTTCTCTTGTCAGCCCATTTTTTTAAGTTAAATATAAAAAAAGTTCCGCTAGTTTTGGTTTATCGTTTTTGAAAATTAAGCCTATTTTCTTCCAAATTTTTAGTATGATTTACATTTTTCTAAATACAATAATTAAGTTCTTAGCCAAATTTTACAAACAAAACGAGCTTTAAAAATTATTTTTTCCATTTCCAAAATTTTGCTTGATTTTTTAAAACATGGGTAAAAAGTAGATAACAAAGCAGAATATTTAGAATTGGACTGAGTGCTTATAGGCTTAATTTTAAAAGACAAAAAACTAAAAAACAAATAGTTATCAAAACGGGTCTTAGTCTTGTAACTTTAAAAAGTAAGCCTTTAGTCCATTTACTTTGGAATCCATAATAGTTTAGTCTCTATTGTGAAAAAGTCTCTAATTAAGTCTCTAATTTTATTATGTAACAAATTAGGGCCAGTTTATGAAGCACAGATACTTCATGTGAGGCAAAGAATCCGTATCAGACATGTATTGGATACCGATACTTCCAGATACTTTCCAGATACGTATTGACACGCGATTTGACGTATCTATTTCTACACATATTTTTTTTTAAAGAAAAAAGACAAGCAACTCATCTAATCGTTCTCAATCTAAAACTAGGCAACCTATTTAAAAACTCGTTACTCAAGTTCAAAACGAAAAGGAAAAATAAATAAATAAATAACGACCAAACCCTAGACTAGAATCATCTAATCTCCATCAGTCCCCACAAAGTCCACCAAAATATAAATCATTTGGATATCTTCAACAATTTAATGAAGAAGTTCTTCGTTTATCTTCATACTTCTCCATCTAATCTTCTTCTTCTTTGCAATATGAGTCACTTTTCTATTGATTTTATTAACTATTATACTTCAACATCTTAGATGTTGCTTTATTTGTATTGTATTTCAGTGTTTGTATTCTATTTTGTGTTATTGTTATTAACTTGTATACTAAATTTATCTATATCCTAGATTTGTTTAAAGAAAAAGAAAATATATCTTTAATATATCAGTATCCTCGTTTTTTTAGAAATTGACAAATTGCTGCATCCGATCATATCTATATCGTGTAGCCGTATCTGTGTCTGTGTTTCATAGGGGCCAGTTTAGATTGACTTGATAAATTTTTTTTTTTTTTAAATATTCATTTTTATTTAAACACTTTTGATAAAAATGGTTGAAAATATACTTCAAAAGCAATTTTAAACGGTTGCCAAACACTCCATTTTTTTTTTTCTAAAATGACTTATTTTTTAAATTAAACACTCGAAAATACATTCCAAATACAACCTTAATCTTTTATAATTTATAAATAAATTTGATTCTCAATTAGTTTATCAATTCGTTAGATTGTAATAGTATTTTTCACAATAGCGGATTAAATGTTAAAGTTTATAAACTATAAAGACTAAATTGTTACACATTAAAGTTAAAAAATCTATACTAAGTGACCTAAAAGTTGAGGAACTAAAAAAAATATATTTTTTCAAATGGAACTAATTTGTTAAACATTTTTGTGGATGGTTTCATCCCATTTGATTGAAACTAATGGAAAAGGTTTCCGATACTCAAATTTGTATAAATAAACGAGTTTCAATAAACTTCTCATTCTTGTTTTTATCATGAACAACAGTCGAAGGTTGACCTAATTTGAAGAAAAAGAAAAAAGAGAAAGAAATATTGCCTTGTGTTATTTAGAATTTAGGACCAGTGGCCCCAACTTGTCTTGGATCAACACATCAACTAAAAGGTTAAAGATTCAATTTTTCCTCTCTCATTTACTCTCTTAAAATTTTAAAGATGCACCTAAAGGGTAAGAATAAAAAGTTGTAATATTTTCCATACAAATTTCTAATTCACCCCGATGTATTTTGGTTAACTTTTCAAATGTTATATTAGAAAATAAGTCATCTTTTAAAAAAATTAAAGTGTTGAGAGCCACTCAAAATACCATTTGAAAAAATAAGTTTGTGAGATAAGTTAGTTTTTTTAAAAAAAGTTTGAAATCAACTTTTAGAAAATTGATTTATGAGTATTTAATTGATAGTTTCATCCTAATTTGTAAAATACATAAAAGTATCAAAATACCCTCATTACTCCTCTAACTCACTTTCATCATAGTTGTTGTCGACCACCTCAAACAACCTACTTTGGCGAAACTTCCAGCAACCATCTCTGATGACTTCCACCTGTAACTAACTTCAATGACCACCACCACCCACTTTGACGGTCACCTCCGATGACCAACTCTAGTAGCTTATCATTGCTAACTCCAGTGCTCACCTCCAACACTCAACTTCGATGATCACCACCGATAACCAACTCCAGTTGATCAACTTCACAACCACTGTTGGCAGCGTACTCCAACAATCACTAAATTTAGTGACCATCATTGGTGATCACCTCCAACAATCAATTTAAGCAACCTAACTTCAACAATAACTACCTTCGATGACTAGCTTAGTGGCTAATTGCATCGATGATCTCCAACAACTAATTCTAATAACCAATAAGATCTATCATATGTTAAAAAAGATTAACCAATGAAAGTATTTTCAAATTACTAGTTCATAATGTTTAATAGTCATCAATTATAGTAATTTAACATCAGTAGTATATAATAAACCAAATAAACGCATATTTGAAAACAGTTTTGTGAAAGTATAACCAAACATTCACTCTTTTTCTTCCCAACATTTCCAATCAAAGTTTTTATTTATTTATTTATTTTTTATTTTTTTAAGATGTGGGATGGAGGAATCAAATTTCTAACTTCAAAATTGGTAGTATAAATAATATAACAGTTAAACTAGACTCATTTTAGCATTTTCAATCAAAGTTAAGAAACTAAGATTGAGTATTAATTCTGATTTTGAAGGAACACACCAAATAAATTGATAATTTGATATCGATTGGATATAGTAATTTTATTTATTTATTTATCAATCACGCCCATCCCCATCCCCATCCCCATCCCCATCCATTAATTGTATTGTGAAGTCAAAGGTTGTTTGAGGACTAAAGTAGCTAGGGGAGTCGGTATTCCAAAAATAGTTGACAATTATTTAACAATTTCCCCCATAAAACCCAAAATTAGTTGAAATATTGTTAGAAATTGGAAAAATAAATTAAAATCATTTGAAATATAAATACTGACACCAAATAAATATGAAAGCTAAAATAGGCTAAGCTTGGAGTTAGTTTAGAGGCCTTTAAACATATAATTAAACTACTCTTATTATTTGGTAAGATTTTGATAAGAAATTATATTCACAATTTTGTCACTTCAAAGTTCAAAATGATCTTTGATTACACATTCTCTCGTACCCACAATTGCCTGCCAATGCATTATGCATGTGGCCGCCAAAACCGAACAGTTCTTCACGCAACCAAAGCATTTCCAAACTAACCTTTAATTTGCATTTTTTTTTCTAAATGAAGTATATTTCTTCTCAATTTTTTACGATAATCGACTTTTTTCTTAAGTAAAGAAGTTGAATTTTTGCCAAATTTCAAAAATAAAAAACAAAATTTTAAAATCTATTTTTTAAAACCTCGTTTAGTAATCCTTTCATTTTTCATTTTTGGTTTTTTAAAATTAAACCTATAAATACTATTTTCACTTCTAAATTTATTTATTTGTTATCAACTTTTTACCAATAGTTTAAAAAACCAAGCCAAATTTTGAAGACTAAAAAAAAAAAAAAGTAACTTTTAAAACTTGTTTTTGTTTTTTGAATTTGATTGAGAATTCAACCGTTATATTTAAGAAAGATACAAATTATTGTAAGAAATATGATGAAAATAAGCAAACTAAAAACAAAACAGCGAAATGGTTACTAAGCAAAAAACTTTCAAGTTTTAGCTTGATTTTGAAAATATTGATAAAAAGTAGATACGTCAAAAATAAGAAAATTAGAGAGGAAAGATGTGTTTATATACTTAATTTTAATAAATTAAAACCTATAATTTAATGCTCTATTTGGTAAAAATTTATTTATTTTTAGTTTGGAAAATTAAAGTAATTTTTTTTTTTGCATTTTATATTTACTTTTTTTTGTCAATATTTTAAAAAATCAAAATCTAAAAACTAAAAAAATCAAAATGTAGTTTTCAAATTTAAATTAGTTAAAAATTCAAATATTTATCTAAAAATATAAAAATCGCGAGTAAGGAATTATGGAAAAACAAGTACGAATATAGAAAACCATAAACAAAAATTGAAATCGTATTTTTCATTTCTTCTTTTGCATCTAATAGGTGGAACCATTTTGTTGTTCAAACAAATTGAATGATTCTTGATATATCTACTTTCTTTCCTTCCCCCCTAACCGTGTGTTTTGAGAGATGTGTTCATATTTTCAACTATATCATTATTGATTGTTGATTTAATTCCTCTTTCTTTGAATGGACGACTTTTTTTATCCTAAAATGGCTAGTATATTTCTACATTTGGATTCTTACACGTTTTTCGTTTGTTAAAAGATAATATAAAAAATCCATGTAATCTAAGACAAATAAAAATGATGTTGTCAAATAATAGAAAATAACAAAAAAAAAAGAAAAAAGAAAAAAGAAATCAAAGCTCGAATTCAAATTATTAATTCTAAGAATGGAGTGTTTCTTATGGCCATAGTCTATAAAACTGAACCAAGATATTTGAAAAAAAAAAAAAAGATTCAATTAAAATATGATGAAGTAACATGTTGAGGATTTCACATTAAAAATACGATGTTTTTTAAAGAGACACATGGATTATTCCTCCCTTTATTATTTATTAATTTTGAAAATAAACCACATATCTACCAAATAAAAGCATTTAAAAATAATTTGGCCAAATAATTCAAATCATTTTCAAGGAAACTAAAGTAGTAATTTTCTTCTGCCCATACCATATGTTGTTTTTTCCACTTTATTTTTATAAACAAAAATTTAATGAAAGTAAAATAATAATAAATTATGCCCATTTTCCTCTTCACAGAAAATCATTTTTTATTATATATAATAAACAGTGTATTATACTAATTTATTTTAACTCTATTATATTAAAAGAGCAGTATAGAGAGAATCTTTCTCTCTCCATTTTGCTCTCCATGTTTTTTTGTTAAATGTCCAATATACCATTTGCATCACATGAGTTGAGGAGAGAGGAGGGAGTGAAAAAGTAACTTAAGGATAAATTATATTCACTTCACTCAAGGATAAATTATATTCACACTCCTTTATAATTAAAAACAATTTTATTTGTATTTTTAAAGTTTTTATTGATATTTTTAATTTTTCTTTTCCAATTTCATTATTCTTAGACAAATACATTGTATCACTTTTTTATGAATTAAGTAATTCAATTTTCACTTTATATGATAACTAAATATTTTTTTAAATAAATAATGATCACACATTTTCATGGAATCCTCTTGACATATCCCTTCAAGTAAAAATTAAAATTCAAATGGAGACATCATTAACAAATAGTACACAACCTTTCTAATAACTAAATATTTTGTAAAGAATAAATACAAGTTTTGTTGTTTTCTTTGGTCTTATCTCCATTCTAAGAATGTCACGATAGAAAGAAGTGTAGAATGATAATTAGAGTTTTTATTATATGTCATGATAGAAAGAATTGTAGAATGATAATTAGAGTTTTCATTATTTGTAAAAGAAATATTGGATCATGCTAGAGTGAAGCCTAGATAACCCATAAACTTATTTTCTTCAATGCAAAGTATGCATGTTATCTTCGTATTTAAATTTTGATTTATCATTATCCATTGACCGTTATATTTGAGGAAAAAAAAACTAGATAAACATAGTATCTTGAAGTTTAAATTTTGATACAATATTGATTATTAGATTTATTTCCAACACTAACAAATATTTAGGTTAATCTCAAATTTAAATTCTGATTTTGTAGGAAATTTAGTTTCATTTTCTTTATTCTTTTTAAATTCCTTTTTTAAAGAGACAGGTGAGATAAATTACAAGAAGCACAAATAAAACAAGAATTGGGTCCTAAGAAATAGAAGTGGGTTTGAATGAGGAAAATGAGAGAAGAACGGAGGTGAAAGTAAATAATAAGGTTCAGGAGGGAGTGATTAACAATGACGATTATTCTAGATTCAGAAATGTAGTAGTTGAACTCAATCAAATAGCAACAACAATTTTTAATTTTCAATTTGCTGGAAATTATATAAAGTATATTCTTTTACATATCTGTGTTTTTTTTAATTAAATTAAATGTTGAACATGTAGTTTTTGTTAGTACTTGAAATTTCATATTATTATTATTTTATTAGTTTCAATTAGATCTTTGATTATATTTTTATAATTTCAAGTTTATTCGAATCTTGGATGTCTTATCTATTTGTTTGAACCAAAATTTTTACCCATTTTGTATGTGTTTGAATTTAACTTATTTATTTATTGTGTTAAGAAAACTATCCATGAAAATTATGGTAATGAACAACCAGATCAAATTTAGTAGATTCAAAGGATCTAAAGACAAACTTTAAATGTATATCCCACCATTATTATAGGGCTGCTATATTGTTCTAAAAAGAGAGGAAAAAAAAATCATAATTAAATTGTATTCCAAAGAGGCATTCATAGTTTTTTCTTTCTTTTCTTCCCATTAATGTAATTACAAGTTCTGAGTCCTAAAGAACTAATTAATGTCAAATAAAGACAAGAGAGAGCCGAACAAATAAGAGTAGATATTGTTGACAAATTCCACTCAAGGGCCTCATAGCAGCACATTAAAAAGTTGACGAAGGACCAAATAAATATTTGGTGCCATTATAAAAGGCCAAGCATATCACTCGCTTTGATTCATATATCACTAGAAGGGGAAAAAAAAAAGAGCCTTTCTATTGATAAATTATTCAATCTAGCTCTAAATTTAATGGCAAAGTTAACATGGTTGTTCGTTTCTCTTTTTATTTTTATACTTGTTACCAATCTTTGTGAAGCAATCTCTTCTTGTAATGGCCCGTGTAAGACCCTGAATGATTGTTCTGGGCAATTGATTTGCATAAATGGTAAATGCAATGATGATCCTGACGTGGGCACTCATGTGTGTTCGAACGGAGGAGGAGGCAGCGGCGGCGGGGGAGGATCTTCACCACCGTCAAGCAATGGTTGTCGACCTTTTGGCAACTTGATTTGTAAGGGAAAATCACATCCGCAGTACAAATGTTCTCCTCAAGTGACTTCCTCGACTAGAGCTATCCTTACAAACAACAACTTCAGTGAAGGTGGTGACGGCGGCGACCCATCGGAGTGCGACGACCAATTCCATGATAACTCTGAATTAATAGTGGCATTATCCACAGGTTGGTATAATGGGGGTTCGAGGTGTGGAAAGAAGATCAAAATTACCGCTAGGAATGGAAAGTCTGTATTGGCTAAAGTGGTGGATGAGTGTGATTCTATAAATGGATGTGACAAGGCACATGCTCAACAACCACCGTGTCGAAACAATATTGTGGATGGCTCAGATGGAGTATGGAACGCTTTGGGACTTGACATAGATGTTGGTGAAGAGCCTATTACTTGGTCCGATGCTTAATAAAACAATAATAATGATAATAGTATAAAATACTTCTTACTGTTATATGGGAAGGATAATCTCCTATTTAAATAAAAAACACATTGTCTGATCATCACTTGTGGTGGTAATTGTATCATCTACTTGGATCCTTTTTCAGTAAAGTTTTTTTTTTTTTTCCTCAATGGACCTCGGTTTTTATATATATATAGTACAAGTTAATGTCAATATAATAAAGCTTTTGTATGTTAAATTTAGATATCTATAATTTGATTTGTATTAAATGTTTGGACTGTTTAATATATAGCAAAATTTTAGTCTATTAATATCTATCATTGATAATTCTAAAATTTTACCATATCTTTTAAATATTTTCAACAATTATACTATTTGAAATATTTTTTTCTAAATTTTCGTTCAAACTAAATGGATAAGCTTAAAATCAAGTGAGGATAAAGCTTAGCTAGATGCAGATATCCTTCATGTCATTTTCTTTTCTTTCTCTCTTATTTTTTTCCCCCAAATATTTAACTCATCTTTTTAGGTAACCATATATGTCCAAGTTAGAGATTAAAGATATGTGGAACCTTTAAAACTATAATATCTATTTAGAGGGATATTGTTGAGCTAGGTTCACTCTATGAACCTATGCATTAAATGTTTTAAATTTTCATTACCTCAGCCTAAATTGCGGATTCTTGCTGATAAATTACTATTTTGAAAATTCAAAGCAACCATATTTTGAAAAGTCTTCGAGATTTTTAAGGATATTTTTGATTGGCAATCTGGATTCTATTTTATATTTTCAAATTTACTGAGTTTAACAAATATGTGTTTGACAGATAATTTAGATTGACAGATAATTTAGATTCTATTTATAAAAACTATTTTCAGTGATCCAAACAATGCAAATTCAGAAAATAATATTTTTATGTTTTTATTGTATTCAGAATTTGAATTTTAAAATTTAAAATGCAAAATTATATTAGGTAAAAATAAAGATATTCAGAAATATTATATGTCATATAATAAATTCAATTCTTTTTTTTTAATGAAAATATGTATTATGTAATGTATTACAAATTAGTTAAATTGCAAATTTGTTTCCTATGGTTTTGATAAAATTAGGAGTTAGTCTCTATGGTTTGATATAATTCATATATAGTCTCTATGGTGTGTTAAAATACTTTTATTCTCTTAAATAATCTCTACTATAGGGACTATTTATGAAACTTTCATCAAATCATATGAACTAAATTCTAATTATAAATTATATGACCTAATTTCTAACTTCCTCCAAACTATGAGAACTAATTTTTCAGTTTATTCTATTAATAATATAACTTTCATTACAAAGTAATAATTATACGAACTTTTTTTAACATAAAACATATTTATAAATAAATTAATAATAGTTTTTTGTCAATTAACATGTTGTGGGTAAGTACAACTAGTTTACAATTGTTTAAATTATAATTCAATATTTGAATTTGCTAATAAACACATTCATAAAAACATGAAATACAACTCTGTTTTTATTTAATCTATTATTTTTAAATTTATATTTCCAGATTCTCTACCAAACAGACTCTAATAAACTCTAAGTTTTTGTTTTTATCCATTTTCTTAATTCCTGGAATCATTGTTAATGTTAGTTACGATAGTTACTTCCACTATTGTTACACTATTATTATGAGATAGGCTATATTGTGACGGCTAAATTCATGTCTCAATAGATTAAGCATCAACAAAATTAAGTCCTCACGTTATAAATGATCCCAATGCTTTTAATCTCTCTTTTCTCCCAAACCTAAATGTATTCAAAGGGAGCGTTTGGTGTGCAGATGTGAAATCTTAAGTCTAAAAATATTAAACCTAACAGTCTGGAAGCTTAGACTGTGAGGTTTAAGACTAAGAATTGTTGCACTATTATTATGAGATAGGCTATATTCTGACGGCTAAATTCATGTCTCAGTAGATTGAGTATCTACAAAATTAAGTCCTCACATTTAAACGATCTTAATGCTTTTAGTTTCTCTATTTCTCCTAAACCTAAAAGTATTCAAAGGGGGTATTTGGTGTACAAATGTTGAATCTTAAGTCTGAGAATGTTAGGTTTGGAGGTTTAGACTGTGAGGTTTAAGTAGACTGGATTTAAGAAAACTGTGTTTGGAGTGTAAGGTTTTCAAAGTCAAGATTTAAGAAGTCTGTGTTTGGAGTGCAGAGTTAAGAAACATCATAATAAAAAGTAGTTTTATAAATCGTGATTTTGTTAAATATTTTTTAATTTAATTAGTGGTTAGATTTTGGATTATTCAAATTTGTTATCTTAATTATTTTAATACAGTTAAGTTTAAAATAAACTAAAAAAATTAGAAGAATATTTATCTTTTTTTAAAATTTGAAAATGATCAAATTTTTTACGGTAACATGCTAACTTCAAATTGAAATAAACTAGTATTTTAGTCTTAGATTTAATTATTGAAAGTATATATATAATCAGATTACATATGAGGAATAAAAAAAATCATAAGTTTGAGTTTTAATTTTTATTTGGTGCTAAGTTGTTACCAACATTTTAATTCTTTATGTTTAAAAAATAATTCTAAATCTTCGAGCTAGTTAAATTGACCAACAAAAAAAAAAATGAAAATCTTAAATTAAATTAGGATTTTCTATACATATATTGTAACGACCGGATCCTTACATATTATGGTCCGACCGCTACGACATGCATACTTAGACTTTCCTATCATGAGATGAGTTTTGGTAAAAATCTTAAAAGAACATATCTAAGATTTTATTAATTAGGTAGAAAACTATATAAAAAGTTTATTTTACAAAACAACAGGATCCATAAAACATTAGCGTAGTGATACAAAAATGCATATACCTATAATAGTGAGCTTGATGGTTGGCCATTTGAGCGACGTCCAGTTCTGTCACCTATGCTGTGTCCTTACCTACAAAGTCTGTAAAATAGGATGAATATATAATATACTCAGTAAGTAGTTCTTACATAGGGTAGTGACCAAATGCACAATCATATGCAACATGTCCTGAAAACATATGATTGGGACCGAAAACATATAATAACATGTGGTGGCCGGTTATGCTTCTAACGTAAATTTCTCCGCCCTAATAGGAAGATGAGGACTTAAGAGGAAACTAACCCATCTGATGATTAGCGGGTCATACAGTCAGTAAGGCTAGAGTCGCATCCAACATCAACCATTAGCATAAACGTAAGATTGGACTAGATGGGTGCAACCATACATACCTTGTTAGTCCCTAGCATAAACTTGACATAGAATTGGGTCTAGAGGAGTGCAACCATACATGCCCTGCTAGCCCTAGAAGCATAACCTTTATCTAATTAAAATTTAATCTTATTTCATCATTGTGAACAAACATAATGCATGGGGTCCCTTGTCGATAAACGTATTTTATACATGTAATGCAACATAACAATAACATAATTATGCAACATATTAAAGGTACACTACCATGAAACACTTAAAAAGAGGGTGAGATAAACTACTTACCTTGACTGTGATCCTAGTTATTCCTTATTATTCCTTATGGTTTAATCAGTAGAGCTTTCCCTCTTAAACCAGAAGGAAATTTGGGCAGCACTTCCCTCGCGTTTCTCCTTCTAACTAACAAAATTACTTCACCCTTTCCACACGATTTTTATTACTGAGTTTTGTTTGAGAATGAGTTTAACTTCTAGCCCAAAGCCTCCTATTTATAGCCATTTCCAGCTCTTCTCTGTGTGACAACTCATCCTACAAATGACTTCTTTAAAATTACTTAGGTTTAAAAATTTCTCTTAATAAGACATCTAATTTTGGCTAACGTTTGCCCTTACGTCATCAATCTTTGTTTGCATTCAATTTTAGGGTTTTCCATGTATAATTTATAAGATCGTGGCTAAATTTAACGCATAATCCACGCTTCTGTCCAAATCTCGCTCTTTCCAGATTTCTCACTGGTGTACTTTCGTGGCTCTCGCTCTCTCCAGCTTTCTCGCTGGTTTTACTCTCGTGGCTCTCGCTCTCTCCCACTTTCTCGCTGAGAATGTCGCTCTCTCCACTCTCACTCTCTCCAATTTTCTCTCCAATCTTGCAAGTGTGGTTCTTTCCTTCTTTCTCTCCATCTTTTCTCTCCAACTTTTCTCTCTTCCAGTTTTCTCTCCAATATTTCTCTCCAATCTCGCTCTCTCCAGGTTTCTCTCGCTGAGAATCTCGCTCTCTCCAATTTTCTCTCTAATCTTACTCTCTCCAATCTCGCCAGTGTGGCTCTCTCTTTCTTTCTCTCCATCTTTTCTCTCCAATCTCGCTTTCTCCAAGTTTCTCTCCACCAATCTCACTAGTTTTTACGCGTGGGTTGCCTTCATCGTTTGTGACACGTGGATTCCATTTCCCCTTTTTAACTCTTTTAAATTTTAATCGTATATGGGCAATTAATTCACCTCCAATTATTCCAATGAGCAGTGCCCAAACAAAAAGTTATCTACTGTTCTTTGTCTCCCGAATTAGCTAGCGTCCAACTTCTAATTAATCCTCCCTGATTCTGTCCCCTTATTCATTATTTCTGGATAATTAGTAAATTTCTTTTTTTTTTTCAATTCTAAATTTCTACCCGATTTTCCTATTAAATTGATATATTTTTCATTCTTAATTATATATTTTATTTGTTTTCTTGCTTTCTAAATTAGGGTTAGGGTATTACATTTATCACCCCTTAAATAAAATTTCGTCCTGCTTAACATTTGACATTTAATGTCCTGTAGTGTATGCATACAAATTTGGGTTGTTACATTCTTCTCCCCAAGCATATGCTATTACCTTTCCGTGTTGCATCAATACACAACCAAGCCCCTTCTTCGATGCGTCATTGTACACAGTTAAACCCCCTGATCCATCAGGTATAGTGAGAATAGGGGTTGTGGTTAACTTTTTTTTTTTAGTTTTTGGAAGCTTTGCTCACATCGGTTCCAGAAAAAAGGATTATTCTTCTTGGTGAGGTTAGTTAAGGACTTGAGAAATTCTTCACAAATCGTCTATAATATCCTGCTAATCTAAGGAAGCTTCGCACTTTACTGACTGTTGTTGGGCGAGGCCACTTGCTAACTGTTTCAATCTTAACAGGATCTATTGAGATTCCTTCTTGCCTTACAATATGTCCTAGGTAGGCAACTTGTCGCGTCCAAAATCACACTTGGAGAATTTAGCATACAACTTTTCATTTCTTAATATGGAAAGGACGTCCCTAAGATGTTTTTCATGTTCTTCCTCAGACTTGGAATAGACCAAAATATCATCTATAAATATGATCACGAAGTTATCAAGATAGTCTTTAAAAATTCTATTCATCAAGTCCATGAAGGCTGCTGGGGCATTCGTTAATCCAAAGGGCATCACAACGAATTCATAATGCCCATATCTTGTTCGAAAAGCAGTCTTGGGTATATCAGACTCCTTGATTCGTAGTTGATGATATCCAGATCGTAAGTCTATTTTGGAGAATACTGAGGCTCCTTGTAATTGGTCAAATAGGTCATTAATGCATGGGAGTGGGTACTTATTCTTTATTGTCAACTTATTCAACTCCCGATAATCTATACATAAACGCATTGATCCATCCTTTTTTCTTAACAAATAAGACAGGTGCTCCCCATGGAGACACGCTAGGGCGTATAAATCCCTCATTTAACAATTCTTGTAATTGTATTTTGAGTTCTTTTAATTCCACAGGTGCCATTCTATATGGTGCTTTAGATACTGTTTCAGCTCCGGGAGTTAGATCTATACAAAATTCTATTTCTTGACTAGGTGGTAAACTTGGTAGCTTTTCTAGGAATACATCTTCAAATTCTCTTATTACAGAAATGGCCTTAATTTCATCCTTTTGGTTTCGTAAATCCACTACACTTGCTAAATATGCCCAAGCCCCATGGTTGAGCAAATGTTTAGTTTTTAAGGCTGAAATTATTCTTGGGCTGATTGTGTATTAGAACTCTTAAACTTAAACTTGGTTCCTGTTGGAAAGGTGAATATGACCTCTTTATTATGGCAATCTATGCTTGCATAGTTTGCTGCTAACCAGTCCATACCTAGTATTATGTCAAAATCACTTATGTCTAGGATGATAAGGGCCACTCCTAGTTTATGTCCTGATACTGACAATTCATAGTTTTCCACTACTGAGTTGGCCAACATAGATACTCCGGCAGGAGTAGCTACGGATAAAATGTAGCCTAAGGGCTTTGATGTTAATTGAGCATGTTGTGCAAAGTTGTAGAGATGAATGAATGACTAGAGCTCGAATCAAATAAAGTGAAGGCATATACCCGAGGATGGGTAATGTACCTGTAACAACTGCATCTTGATCCTCTGCCTCTTGATGTGTAATAGCAAACACTCGTCCTTTCTGTTGTTGGGTAACTTTGTTACTAGTAGGCTGGGTGCTCTAAGCAGTTAATACTTGGTTGATGAGCTTTCTGCAAGCCTTTGCATAGTGACCCGTCTGGCCGCAATTGAAACACACCTTTAAGTTCTGAAGACATTGACCCTGATAGTGTTTTTCATAATTTCTGCACTTAGGATATGTGAATGTTTGACTCTTCTGTTGTGACTGTATGCCCTGAGTGCTTTGGAAAATTTTTACTTTCCGTTGTGAACATTGAGAGTCTTGTTGGGTGAATTTCCTTTTTTGATTTGGAATGAATCCTTGTTCAGAAGTTGAGGTTTTGACAGCAAGATTTACTTCCATGAGTAAGGCCGACTCGAGGGCAAGAGCATACTCTATATGTTGGAAAGTAGTAACAATGCCTCGAATGCCTTCTCTTAATCCCCAAATAAACCTTTCCACCTTCTTCTCTTCTGTGTCCACTAGTCGAGGGACAAAGTGGGACAAGCGCTCAAATTTCCATTCATACTCTGCCATCGACATGTTCTCTTGACAAAGATTAAGAAATTCCACTTCCTTTTGATATCTCACTGTCAAAGGAAAATACTTGTTGTAAAAAACTTGATTGAATTGCTGCCATGTGACTGAACCTTTAATTGTTCTTTGTGTGGATTCCCACAAGAACTTTGCATCACCTCTTAACATGAAGGTGACACAATTTACTTTCTGTTCTTCTGGGATGTTCATGTGGCGGAAAATAGTTTCTATTGATGTTATCCAATTCTCTGCTATAGTTGGATCCATAGATGACCCATCAAATGTTGAAGGATTGAACTTCTTGAATTCTTAAATGATCTTCGAGTCATTTGTAGTCAGTTATTGGTGTGGTGGACGAGGTTGTGTTTCCATTACTCATATTTTGTATTAGTATTTGTAGAGCATCCGGTGTAAGTAACACATAAGGCGTTTGCCCATGTCCTTGATTTTGATCTCTTGTGGATTCACTTCAAGGTCTGCCTCGTCGTGTTGGAGCCCTTTGTGGTGGCATCTGGTACACACATTTTATTTTCATAATAAGGAAGCAATCTAATTTTATTTATTTATTTATTTTTTAACTCATACCTTATGTTTACTAAATTATTTACTAAATTACTTGTTTGAAAATTCCACTTACCAGCGTATTTGGCATAACTGTGGGCATCACTTAACAAGCCGAACCATCAAACACCACGACTCTTCTAATTAGTAGAGCCTAATTAGCTCAAATACTCTGATACCAAGCTGTACCAACTGGATCCTTACATATTATGGTCCGACCGCTACAACATGCATACTTAGACTTTTCTATCATGAGATGAGTTTTGGTAAAAATCTTAAAAGAACATATCTAAGATTTTATTAATTAGGTAGAAAACTATATAAAAAGTTTATTTTACAAAACAACAGGATCCATAAAACCTTAGCGTAGTGATACAAAAATGCATATGCCTATAATAGTGAACTTGATGGTTGGCCATTTGAGCAACGTCCAGTTCTGTCACCTACGCCGTGTCCTTACCTACAAATTCTGTAAAATAGGATGAGTATATAATATACTCAGTAAGTAGTTCTTACATAGGGTAGTGACCAAATGCACAATCACATGCAACATGTCCTGAAAACATATGATTGGGACCAAAAACATATAATAACATGTGGTGGCCGGTTATGCTTCTAACGTAAATTTCTCCGCCCTGATAGGAAGATGAGGACTTAAGAGGAAACTAACCCATCTGATGATTAGCGGGTGATGCAGTCAGTAAGGCTAGAGTCGCATCCAACATCAACCATTAGTATAAACGTAAGATTGGACTAGAGGGATGTAACCATACATACCCTGTTAGTCCCTAGCATAAACTTGACATAGAATTGGGTCTAGAGGGGTGTAACCATACATGCCCTGCTAGCCCTAGAAGCATAACTTTTATCTAATTAAAATTTAATCTTATTTTATCGTTGTGAACAAACATAATGCATGGGGTCCCTTGTCGATAAACGTATTTTATACATGTAATGCAACATAATAATAACATAATTATGCAGCATATTAAAGGTACACTACTATGAAACACTTAAAGAGAGGGTGAGATAAACTACTTACCTTGACTGCGATCCTAGTTATTCCTTATTATTCCTTATGGTTTAATCAGTAGAGCTTTCCCTCTTAAACCAGAAGGAAATTTGGGCAGCACTTCCTTTGCGTTTCCTCCTTCTAACTAAAAGAATTTACTTCACCCCTTTCCACGCGATTTTATTTACAGGGTTTGTTTGAGAAGAGTTTAACTTCCAGCCCAAGCCTCCTATTTTTTAAGCCAATTCTAGCTCTTCTCTGTGTGACAACTCATCCTACAAATGCTGCATTTTAAAATTACTTAGGTTTAAGAATTCTCTTAATAAGACACCTAATTTTGGCTATGTTTGCCCTTACGTCATCAACCTTTGTTTGTATTCAATTTTAGGGTTCTTCATGTATAATTTATAAGATCGTTGCCAAATTCAACGCATAATTCACGCTTCTGTCCAAATCTCGCCGTTCTAGTTTTCTCGTTGGTTTGGCTCTCGTGGCTCTCGCTCTCTCCAAATTTCTCACTGGTTTACTCTCGTGGCTCTGCCTCTCTCTAGCTTTCTCGTTGGTTTTACTCTCGTGACTCTCGTCTCTCCCATTTTCTTGTTGAAATCTCGCTCTCTCTAATTTTCTCTCGAATCTCACCAGTTGTGCTCTTCTTTCCTTCTCTCCATCTTTTCTTTCCAACTTTGTTCTCTCCCAGTTT
This sequence comes from Benincasa hispida, assembly GCF_009727055.1. Lineage (NCBI taxonomy): Eukaryota > Viridiplantae > Streptophyta > Magnoliopsida > Cucurbitales > Cucurbitaceae > Benincasa > Benincasa hispida. The sequence goes on from NC_052358.1 coordinate 11,537,545, forward strand.
TCTCTCCAACATTTCTCTCCAATCTCGCTCTCTCCAGGTTTCTCTCGCTGAGAATCTCGCTCTCTCCAATTTTCTCTCCAATCTCGCCAGTGTGGTTCTCTCCTTCTTTCTCTCCATCTTTTCTCTCCAATCGCTCTCTCCAGGGTTCTCTTCACCAATCTCACATAGTTCACGCGTGGGTTGCCTTCATGGCTTTTGACACGTGGATTCCACTTCCCTTTTTTAACTCTTTCAAATTAATCGTATATGGGCAATTAATTCACCTTACCTCCAATTCTTCCAATGAGCAGTGTCCAAACAAAAATATCTACTATCCTTTGTCTCCGAATTAGCTAGCGTCCAACTTCTAATTAATCCTCCCTGATTCTGTCCCCTTATTCATTTATTCTGGATAATTAGTAAATTTCTTTTTTTTTTTTTCAATTCTAAATTTCACCGATTTTCTTATTAAATTTTATATTTTTCATTCTTAATTATATATTTATTTTTTCCTACTTTTAAGTTTAGTAGTAATTTACATTTACCTACTTCCTTAAATAAAATTTCGTCCTGCTTAACATTTGGCATTTAATTTCCTGTAGTGTATGCGTACAAATTTGGGTTGTTACATATATATATAGCCTAAATAAATATACCTATTTATACAATTGCAGTATAATGAGCTATTATTTAACAAAAATATGGCTTAATTTACTTTTTTAGCTCTCAACATGTAAGAAAAGTTTCTTGTGGTTATGAACATTTCAAAACACGCCAAAAATAAACCATGGTATATGCAATGTATATTTACATTTTCCACTATATTACCAATATATTTGACATATATTTGAGATCTCAATAGATAGGCAATCGATTTTCAACTAGAAAAATAGAAAATAAATGCAATCTCCTACAATGAAGGAAACATTAATTTTAAACAAATAGAAGAGAGAATAAAAAAAGATACTACTACTAATAATAATTAAAAAACACCAAAAGAAAAAATAATTAGAAGAAAATTAAATGTATTTTAAAAAATATAATTGTAATTAAACTAAGAGCTTCTTTGGAATGACTTAGAAAAAAAAAATTTGACGTTGGGGTGGTCAGAAATGGCGGCCGGAGTTGGTAGCCAAAGGTTGGCCCTCGACAATGGTTAGAGTTGGTGTCCAGAGGTTGACCGGTGGCAATCATCGGATGTGGTAGTCAAAGTTGGCCAGCAAACTTCTTAGATTAAATTAGAACAAAAAAGAAAGGTTAGTCCATAGTTTTACTATTCAAATCCATAGAAAAAGAGTGTAGGAAGCTAAGACTTCCTAGATCCTTGCCCCAAACAAGGGTTGAGCTTAACATGCCTAACCCATTCAATCCCAACTCTTGAAATAAACACTCCAAACATTTTTACTTGTATCAAAATGATGGACATAACTCTGTCACTTTTGTTAAATTATTATTTGAGGATTAGTTTGCCTCAATAAAACTATTAGGTATTGTATGGAAAAGAAAGTGTAACAATATCTTAAATTTATATCTAGTAGTAATGAAATGAAATAATATATTCTGTCGACAATTATTATGAGACAACCACATTGTGATTGATTAATTTTAAAAATCAAAGATAAGAAAACAGTGAAAAATTGTAATAGGTGGGAAAATAAATTAAGAAAATTATAAACTTAGCAATGAGTTATTTTAGTTTGCATGTATAGCAAATGTTCTAATTCTATTTTTTGTTTTTTCCGGATTCTGATTTTAGCCTTTAACAAACTTGGAAAATCCTATGTAGTTTTCCAAATACGATAATTTCGCTTTCTTCCAAAATTTTTTCCCGCGCTTTTCTTCTCCTCATGATCATCATGAATATGAAATGCATTAAATATCATTTTACACCTCCAATCAACACGTCAAGGCTCAAGCTAATCACTTTACACCTCCCGCTAGCAGACTTTTCATTCAAATATGCAATGCCTCTTGGGCTAAAGAATAGTATCCCAATCTCAACAAATCAACATTTAGAAATTTGTGTTGAAATCTTCAAATATACAATAAGGAAATTTCTTTCATATGACTTGTTATAGCTTTTGGATATGGTCTTTTGAAATTTGGGAATCTCACCCCAAAAAAAGCGCAAAAATGTTAAAATTGAAATTTGGGGATGCGCAGAAAATTTTCGGAAGTATCCGTGTGTGCCACTAGCCTCACCCCATCCACAATGCGCAGAAAACCTAAATTTCATTTTTCTCTGTCTTTTCTTTCCTTTTCTTCGTCCCTGCATGCCAAAAAACCCAAATATTCTCTCTCGAATCTCAACCCTCATTTCTCTCAAATCCCAACTTTCAAAAATTGAAACGCACTCATCTTCTCTTAGAACCTAACCTTCACTATTGATGAGAAGGTTAGGTTCTCATGAGTTCTATTCATTGCGATGTGCTCATGAGGGGAATGAAAGTGAAAGGCGAAGCGGCAACGAGAATGGGAATCGTGGAATCGGCACACGACGACGAGGATGATATCATGAAGGCTACCACTTCTTTTCCATTTAATAAGGCTCCGCAAATTTTTGTTCAACAAGCCTCACTTTCCTCTTCCCTCCCTGTTTCCCCTTTCCAGGTCTAGGCTTCTATCCCATGGCTGTTTAACCCCCCCCTTTTTTTTTCCAGTTCCAGTTATGTCCCTTTTGATTAAATCGATTACATAGTCATCCTCGACCAAGGATTCATCTTTTTCAGCTTCCCATTTTTCTAAATCCATTTGGATTAAGAGAATACTATTCCATAGAAGTGGGTTTTCGTCTTTCAGCCTAGCAAGGTTCGAGAGGTTGGCTACTTCTTATGTTTTGGTTCATAACCATGAATTTGATTGAGGTAAATCTTCCATTTAACTCAAGACCTCTTCACCCTTGAATAACTCAAGACCTCTGCTGCTACAATATGTATTTTCTAGTTTTTTGTTTTATTTATTTTCTTGTAGATTCTTCCTCTCTTCTCATCTGCTGCTAACAATATTCGTGTTCAAGTTTCTCTGTTTTTCTTCTCCATTTTTATTTTTCGTTCATGGTTCAAGCATCTCCACGGGGTAAAAAATCTTATTCCTTCTTATTGTTCTCCTTCTATTGTTGTCAATTCGCCATTAAATCACATTTCTCCATTTAGGGCTTTACTTTTGCCAAAGGATTTCACCATCAATTTATCCTTAACCTCTCTCTCTCTCATCTTCTCTGTTGTTGCATGATGGTTATGCAATGACTCTTTAGATATCTCTATGACACTCAAGGAAGATTAGTCAAAAAGTTAGATATATGTTTGTACTTCTTTGATGCATTAGATGCTTTTATTATGTGACATGTTCTCTCTCTTTTTATGTCTTAAAATAAGAATTTTGAAAGTGGGTTGGATATATGCATAATTTTGTCTCTTTTAGCAGTGGTAGTTTTGTTTTCTATATGTTCATCCAAATGCTCAACATTTCATTTAGATCCAAGATGAGTTTGCATCTAGTATGTGATAACCGGCAGAAATGCCAGTTATTATAAGCCTTTTATTTAAAATTATGAGAGATAATAAATAGAAAATACGGTGAAAATATTTAGAATTTGCAAAAAAGTGAGTTTTGCGTTGATTAGCACCTAAATCTTCACTGACCCCAATATTATGCGTTACTCCGTGTCAAATTGTCTATTTTTGTAGCTATCGCGGGAATCAAACGCATGCATTGGAAATGAGCAATTGCAGACAAGCGCATGCGCTGAAGCCAGGTGACCACAAAGACAAACACATGTGCTGAAAATCGAGCTATTGCATAAACGAATGCATGCGGTGATCGCAAGCGTCCATCGCATGGAAGTTGTGGTGATCAAATGCGCCCATCGCATGGAAGTTGCGGTGATCAAGTGAATGCGGTGATCACTTGGAGATTGCGGCCACGAAGTGACAATCATAATAGAAGGGTGATCGCAAGATGGGTAGAATGCGTTGATACTTCAGCTGAATCAAGCTCGGACGCATACCTTGGGAGTATCAACAAGATAAGACGATGTGACATTGCCCATACCGCAACGAAGGCAGCAGTGAGACATAACGCAATCATGATAGTTGTTGGCGTTTAAACTCTATAAATAGCCCATTGGACCTTCATTTCAAAGCATTCGAACTTCTGCCTAGGCAGAAGTTTGCGATCACAAATGAGAGCATGAGTGAGATTTTCAGTGAGAATTCTTCATCTCCACAAACCAGACCGAGTGACGACCGAAGCTTTTGCCAGGGATAGAGCTCGAGAGAGACATCTCCACCATTCATCCATGGCACCACCGGTAACCTTGACTCAGAGTCTTTCATTTCTCCTCTAACCTCTGTATTGTATTACATTTTAGCTTAAGATATTAAGACATTTTGTAAATGCATATCTTGATTCCTTCAATGTCATCTTCTTCATCATCTTTATCTTTATCATCATTTACCTTCATCGTTTATTTATCAAAGGCGATCGCATACTTAATTGTGTAGCCTAGAGATAGGACGCATGTAGCAACCTACCGAGAGGTGTGCGTTGTGCGAGTATAGTGAGTTAATCCTCTTTGCTTGGTGAAAGGCTATAGCAACGCTTGTCTATAGGTTGTTGCAATGCTTGTCCATAAGTTAATTAGCCGTGTCTAACTACTTGAGAAGGTAAGAGATAGAACACACTAAAGCAAAGTATCCATTGTTCCCAGAGATAGGCACAATCTTATGCTTGATGCAACCATGCACTATAGAGATATAGTCATGCGGCTGACCATCGAGAGGTGTGCGATGCGTTAGTGTGACAAGCTGGGATTACTTGAGCGATTGAAGATAATAAACATTATTATGCGTTAACGGTTGTTATGTATCTATCGATTCTCATCGCAAATCTCCTATTGCTCAATCTATTTATTTAGGAGTAGAAGTAGTGTGTGTTTCCATTAAACTTCTTCTTTTTACTTTTATTCATCGCCTCAAATGCATTGCTTCACAAGCATTATTGAGTGACAAGTCCTTGTGTTCGATCTTGGATTACCTGAGAAACTTGCGTTTTCGTTATACTTGGCGAGAAGACAAGAAAACTTGTGATAGGAACGCATGGTCATTGCATACTAGATTAATACATTTTCATTCCAACGCATGACCTCCGACGCATGGGCATAAATGCATAGCTTAAGCATGTATAATGCATGATTGCGTGCATAACCCCATCACCGTTCCATCTTATCCAACAGTATGACCATAAAAATTCTCAACAATGCATATAGAAATCATATGTTCAACATGCTTGTGCTTGGTGCCTGTAGATTTTTTTCTCTTAGATTAAATATTATGAATGTTATCTAATGGAATAAATACCTACAATATGACCAACTAGTTTTGTATTATTTGGAGAAAGTTGTTTGACCATATATAACTTCTTTTTGTAGGTTCAAATGAGATGACTTTGTTAAGATTATGTATCAAACATTTAATGATGCATGAGAATTTTCTTAAAGGGTTTCAAACCTACATTCCACATGTTTTTTTTTTTAAACTGAAAAACATAGTTGCCGTTAATTGCAATTATTCTTCTAGATCTAGCTGTATTTTAACTAGAGACCGTGAAGTTAGATATTGTATTAGTAGTATCACGTTTTTGCTTGCTATCAAGACTTGTCTCAATCTCCTTAGACTTTTTGGTTCCTGAAGTTTGGATGTATCATTGAAGAACCCATTTGGAATATTTGTTATCTGATTTTCAGTGGCCGTACTTCAACATCAAAATTTACGTAAACCATACCTTCGTTTTATGTGACAAGTGTGTAACTTGGCATGGTCCAAGAATGTTAATGAACTTGTCAATACTCATAGGTTCTCCTAAAACCAAGTAATAGGCTGGAGATATCCAACTATGTTTAAGGTTCGTCGGTTTTCTGTCCTCTTTCTCAACCATGGTCATATGATTTCATTTTCTAGTCTAAATTTAATACATGCTCTTATATAGTTGGCAACATTGACTATTTAGTAATTAACCATCTCTCTTTTGGTTATCTTTAAAATTTTTATAGTGAATGTTGATTTCTCAAAGGTTACTCTCGTTTGACTTGTATTGTGTCTTATCTGAAGTAATCTTGAGTTAATTCTTGATCTAGAGTGAGTTGGCTTTTAATTTGGAGTTGGTTGTTGATTCACGACTGAACTATTTATGCTTTAATACTTTTAGACTGATCTAGAGTGAGTTGACTTTTAATTTACGGCTGAACTATTTGACTTGAATTAGTAATCATGTGTTTTTACTCTGCATGTTAACAATGTATTTCTTTATCAAAATAACATTAGGTTAAAAACATTTTCAAGATACTTTTGGTATGCTTTTTCACTCCTTTAAGAACGTGGTTTTAATTTTTATTAATGTCCCTTCTATTCTGATTAATGAGAATCGATTGAAGCTAACCGATGCAAAACACTTTCCACTACAAGTAGTTACTAGTCAACTTTGCAGTATCATTCAAACGGATTCTTATTCTGCAATTTCGTTCTATCCACAAAATTCTTGTTCCACTGCGGCTTTTGTACAAGTTAATATACAATTATTATTAATGTCCCTTGCTCCTGTATTATTTTTGTGGTATAATCTTTTTGTTGCCTTGCTTTCCTCTTCTTGATTACATTCGACTGTAATCCAATATCCACCCATTTTTTTTAGTGTTTGGTTCTTTTGATTAAGTTGATATTTAATTAAATGCCCTTGCTTTATGGTGTTGCTTTTGAGAACTTTTCAAGAAAGGTACATTTGTCACACTTTTCTTCATTCTCGACTTATTCATGTTAAATTGAAGCAAGTAGGTTGTTGATAGCGAATAGAGAGGGATGACACAGATATCCAAGTGGATGGAGGATGTGCACAAGAATATGGATAATAACACATGTACATTCATAACCATCACTTGTGAGATTGATAATATTGTTATAGGTACCGATATTAAGGTTCATAATTTGTGAGAATGATTCCATCTTATGTCTTTTCTTATGCTATTGACATCTTATGAACTAGAGATGTTACTATATTCTTTTTTTTTTTATTGGGAGAAGTTTAAATGAAATGAACGGGAACTTATCTGAAGATTGTGCATTGTTGTGTAAACAATATATGGATTAGCTTATGAATGAAATTAGTGCCAATTTACTTGAAGTGTGTAGTTGTGCTCTTTAAAATCTGGTCATTTGATAGTTTTATTTGGAATATGAAGAATAACACATGTATATTCATAACCACCACTTGTGAGATTGATAATAGTGTTATAGGTACCAATATTAAGGTTCATAATTTGAGAGAATAATTCTATCTTATGTCTTTTTTTTCTGCTATTGACATCTTATGAAAATGAGAGGTTACTATATTCCCTTTTTTATTGGGTGGAGTTTAAATGGAATGAAAGGGAACTTATTTGAAGATTGTGCATTGTTGTGTAAACAATATGTGGATTAGCTTGTGAACGAAATTGATGCCAACTTACTTGAAGTGTGTAGCTGTGCTCTTTAAAATCTGGTCATTTCATAGTTTTATTTGGAAGGTTTTGGGTTTTCCTCGGAAAAGTTGTGTATCTGTGTATCATTTAGGTACTTTTTAAGAACTTTTTACATGGTTTCCAAGGTCAAAATGGGGCTAAGCTTATTTTAAAGAACATTTTAGGTGGTTTATTCATGGCTTTCTTTCGTTATTTTAGATACTAATTAAATGTACATTTAATTTGTGTCTAATGATGAGCAAGATACACAGTGGAAAATGTTTTAGATACTAATTAAATGTACATTTCTTTCATTATTTTTAAGAACTTTTTACATGGTTTCGAAGGTCGTTTTTTCTTGATTTCTTCTTTTCATATGGGTTAAATCTAATTGTTTGTTATGTTTCATTTTTAGAAGAGACTATTAAAGAAGACCAAATTCTTTTCTTTTCAAACAGTAAGAAGGTAGACTTACCAACAAAACATGATGCATATTATGGAGGCCAAACTCATAAATGAAGATGCAATTGGTGAAGGACTTAATAATGCATGCAATGTCTAGTAACACAACTAAGTTGGAGTTATTTGGATTTTTGATATCAACATATTTTGTAATTTATAGAGTATGTTTTGTTTCCTTTCTAAATATTTGATACTCATATTATATCTCTTTTTTATTGGGCAATATGAATCTTGTATGAATGCTTGTTTATATACATTTTGATTATGTGGATTATAAATATTTTTTTATTTGACTTTTAATGTATAATGAAGTATAAAACACAATAATATTAATATGAACATATGTATTCAATAAGCTATAAAAGATGAAATTATAAGTATTCATCTATAAAACTTTATGAAAACTATGAAAAGAGAAAAAATTATTTCAAAAATAATTTTATAGCTTTTTCAAAATGCTATCTTTCATTTACGAAGGTCAAATTAGCTATTTAAAACTTATCTTTATAACTTTTACAAAATGCTATAAAAATTTTAACATTTCATAGCATTTACCAAGTGCTATAAAAGAATAATTTTTAGAGCATGTAACTAAATGCTACAAAAAAAAGTTGAACTTCTTGTAGCATTTTAAAAACACCATAAAAAGCCCAAGATTTTTAATAGCATGGGCTGTTATGACTTCGTATAAAGTGCTAATAAAGACCAACGATAGCATTTTTTTGAAGCAATCGTAGGCCTTTTTTCCTGCAGTGGTAAAATACACATTCTTGATAGCAACTATTAGAATGTATTTTATACGTTCGTACAACTATATATCAACAATATATCACATATCAATCAACTTTCAAATATGTTAGATATCGAGGCAACTTTCAAGAATATTAATAACATATCAGTCGTGAATCACATAGCAATAATCAACTTTCAAGTATATTAATAGCATATAAGACATCAAAGAGATTTTTAAGAGTATTGATAGAATATCAACAATGTATAGAAAAACAATCAACTTTAAAAAATATCAATAGCATATCAGACATCAAACAATTTTCAAGTATATCAATTCTCTCGAGAGGTCACAATTTGATTTACTTTAGTGCTCAACTAATATACTTTAAATTTGATATATCAACAGTACATCTAACTTTAGGGATAAAAGTCCTAATGTAGCGAAAAAATCAAGACCTAACTCAAAATTAATTGAGAAATCAAAATACCTATACATTGGAAAAAAAAGAAAACTGAACATCACAGAGACTTAAAATAATTAAACCTACTATAAAATTTCTAGGTTAAGCATGCTTTAAAATAAGAAATTCAATCAGTAGTAGAAAGGAAAACAAAACTTACTTTCGTTGAAGACTCGAATGGAAGAATGCTAATTCTCTTTGGGATTGAAATCACGAACACTACCAATTCAGAAACATCCCTATTCTTTGAGAATTTTGTTATTGGTCTTGTGCGAACCAATTTCTAATTGGGAAGATAGGAGAGATTTTTTGGAGAGATTTTTCCCCCATAAAACACTTATGTTTAGAGAATCACACCCTACACTTACATTTTCAGATATATCAACCAAATGAAAGAGATAGAGGAAACATGCGAGCTATCCCACGTTTTAGATAACTCCCCTACGTGGGAGTTATTTGATTTAATAAAGCCAAAAAAATAATTTAATTAATTAATTAATTAAAATAATTAATATTAATTAAATTAATAATTAATTAAATCTGATTTAACTAATAATTTCATTTAAATCATATTTAAATGAAACATCTCTCACATAACTTAGTTTTAATTCAATTAATTTAATTAAATCAGATTAAATTAAATTAAATTAATAATTAATTAATTAATTCTCCAATTCATTAATTACCAAATTAAATATAAAATATTTAATTTAGCCTACATTTGAATCATATTCAATTGTATTTCTCTCATACTTTATAGTTTTAATGTGCATCTAATATGAATTAATTTTAACCTATAGTCTTAATATGAATCCAATTCATATGAAATTAATATTTGAACTCCTTCAAATATTTAATTCTCCCATAAATTAATTTTGAATCATTTCCAAAATTAAGTTCATATTATAAAATTTAATTAAAATATAAACTTTATATTATAATGTACCATTATACATTATACTATTTTCCTAAGTGAATTTGAACATTTCAAACTCTGTTAAAGACATAATTACCCCACTTCCCTTTACGAGCTAGGAAAGAGAGCTCATGGACCTACAGATCAGAATATGAGATTAATTGACTAAACTCATTAACCTTATTAATCAATATTCGTTAACTGTGGGTACACTCCACTAAAGACCCACAATTGTACTCTTCTCACTGCAGATATATTTTTGTGTCCATGGACATAGACCAACAATACCAAGTTAGTCCTTCATGAGTATTCGTAGCACTAGTTGGGTCAAAATTACCGTTTTACTCTTGGGTTACTTCTTCATCCTTAAGTACCAGTGCTCCTCTAATGAACAACTTGTTTATGGTTCAACCATTAAATAGAAATCCCTCTCGGGCCAGTGAGAGGATAGGACCCTTTGTTCAAGCCCCGAAAATACCACTTAAGGGAACACTTATTTACTTACCCTATTTTCAAGAAGGAGTGAAATCGATCTTGTATAATTATGTTCCCAGCTCCTACTCGGTCTTGTCCCCAAAATGGTAGGCATATTGAGTCGACGAACTGGTCATTCTCACCCATACAAATTAAAAGATAATCCTTCATGAATTAGGAGTTCATAATAGACTCAGGATTAAGACTAAGTTGTCTAGGTTATCCTATTGAAATATAAATTAAAAGATAATCCCTCATGAATAGGAGTTCAACATACCAAAAGTGTATTAGCATTATATCTAATTGAAATGATTGAATCCTATGTGGAAGTACATGAACACGTGTGTTTTTAATGTACGTTTCAAACTCATTGAAAATTATAGAGAAGTATACTTTAATTAAACATGTTTTATTGTGAAGATTTTCAAGGAGAAAGAAAATACCTTTGAAGAGAAAGAAAATACCTTTGAAGACAGCTCTTCAATCTTCATAAATTATTCACTAATATTCACGAACTCTTCAACCTCATTAGATCTCAAACAATATATCACCGCTAAATCTCCCCTGCTATTCTCCAGCAACGATTTGTTTTGTGGGAACCAAATTTTGGAATACTAAGGGAAGAGAATTTTCAGATATACTTTTTCGCTTAGATTTTTGGGTGATGAGAGAATGAGAGAGTAGAGAGAGTATAGAGAGAGTGAATGTTAACCAGAACACATTCTTCTGTCTTAATGTATCAAAATGCAGAACTTCTTGATCTGCAATTCATTTGAGGGGAGTTAAATTAAATAATTATTAATTAATCTTAATTAATTAAATATCATATATTTAATTTGTCACCAAATGTTCGAGACGATGCAAGTGACCGACGTCCTTGGAAAGGATTAATTTTAAGAAAAAAATAAAAAAAGAGTTGCCACCAACCTTTATTATAGTGTGATTGGACATCGAAATAGACTAAACAATTTTTAATTGGACTATATTAGAATTGAGGAAAAATTCATCACTTCAAGAAGGTGAGAAATTATTACAGTTCTCAAAATCCGTCGTAGGATAGTCTTTTAATAAAAGTTTTTTTTTTTAAAAAAAAACAATTATTTTAATTAAATTCTTTTTATCTTGGATTCAAAATCTCGGACTCCCAAAGATTATGAACTTTCACCTCAAGAATATAGAAGATTAAAGTCTCAAATACTTCTAGATTCCGTCATAGAAAATTTTAGAAAAACGTCCTTGAAACAAATATTTAAGAAAAGAGATTAAAAGTCATTTAATTAAACTCAAAAGGAGTTAATTTCAAAGATTCGAAAATAAAATTAAAAGTGCTAAAAATTCTAGAGAAATTTTACTAAAGAAAATATTAATTTAAATATGTAAATCTACATTGGCAAAATATACAATTTAACAATGCATTTAAAATAATAAACGAACGAGCAATGATATGTACAAAGATATTAAAAATTTAACTAAGTATATTGGAAGCTGATCTCAGACTCCCAAAGAATTGATTCTTCACCTCAAGATTCTAAAAAATCAGACTCCCAAAAATTTCTAGAATCCATTGTCATATTTTTTAAAAAGAAAATTGATTAAAAATATTAACAAATTTAAACAATTATTAGCAAGAATATATTAAATTGACCATTAAAAAGGAAGAAAAATATAGTATTTAAATATGTATATAAAAAATGGAAAAATAGTAAAGAAACAATAATCAATGCTATAATGGAAAAAAAAAAGAATTAAATCAAAATGCTAATTATAAACAGAAAAAGAGTTTTGTTGAATCCATTGCAATACATCAAAAAACAAATGAAAATAGAACTAACAATCATTATGATTTGCTTGTTCCAGAAAATATCTTATATCTCCTCGAGGTAGAGTAACTTTTATCAGTTGAGCAACGACCCTTATATTCGGCATCATTGGATCACTAAGGCGCACTCTCGTCCCTGCTAGGTGGGATGTGCAACTGAAACAAGTTCTTGCGAATGGTAAAGATGGGCAATCTATCTTTAGAGAGCTATCGTCCCACTAAAAAAACATTCTAAGGATAAATATATAAAGAATAAAGTTCAAGAATAAATTAACCAAGAAAGAAAAAACAATAATATTAATCAGATTGATTTTTTTTTTAAAATAAGTTATCTTTTTCTCCATCTATTTTGTTTTTCTCCCTTCTTCCCTCCCACTCTAAGCACTCTAATTCTTTTCATCTCTCTTTTATTTTGTTACTAAAAAGAGTCTCATAAGAAAAAGAAAAGAGAAGTAAAAACAAATAATGAGTAAAAAAGATAAACATCTTAAGCTATATGTATAAAAAATAAAAGAAAAGCTCACAAGACAATAAAGAAATAATTGTAAGCGAAAGGAAAATGGAGAAATAAGAAAAGGAACAATAACCAAATATCTAACCCTTTAGTTTTTTTTTTCTTTTTAGGAGAGCTTGACGAAAAAAGTGTAAAAAAAAAAAAAGTTGAAATCCAAAACACTAAACTCTCTTGTTGTTTGAAGTATGGATCCTTGGGACCAATACCCTACTAATGTATCTCCAACTAAGTTAGAGTTTTTCTTGTGTGTTGAATTCTTGACATTGTAGAGATTTTTGTGTGTATGTGTGCTGAAACTCTCCCTCGATGTATATAAGGATGAAGGCTCTAAGATTTTTAAAGAAGAGAGGATTTGGGGTATAGTTGCTAGGTTTCTTTTTAGAAGAGAAAATGAGGATTTTAGATTGTTGTGGTGGAGGTTTTCTAGAATTTGTTGGGAGAGAAAATGGGATTATAAAGCTCATAACCATTTCCATAATTGCCTATTTTCTTTTAAATGGATATTATTTCCAATTTGAGATTTTTCTAAACATAGCCTAAGCTAAAAAAAAAAAGGACAACTTTTAAGTAACTAAAACCAAATTCAGAACTTTTTCACCTTTGTTTTGTTTTGTTTTCTTTTTACCATAACTAAATTGATAACTTTAACCAAACTAAAATAAAAGTTAAAAAGAGGTAAAAATTAGCATAAAAATCAATCTAAAAATAAATTAATTTAAATAAAGTCAGATAAAATAGGTGGCTACATAACTAATACTACATTCGAATCATATTCAAATGTATTTTCCTGACATAACCTATACTTTTAATGTGCATCACATTCACATTAAATTTAACTTATAATTTTAATATGGATTTCATTCATATTAAATTTAACTTCCAAGTATAATATGAATCTCATTCATATTATTTAATATTTGAATCTTATTCAAATATATTATTTTCTCATACTATATAGTTCAATTTTGAATCTCATTCAAAATTAACTTTATAATAATGTATCTGTATACATTATATTAATTATATAATATATAATTAATTTAAATTCCCTTAAATTTTGAACAATTCAAATTCTTCCAAAACTATATATTCCATGTGCTTACCCTTAGTGAGTTAGCATGAGGACCTAATGGACTTACATATTAGAAACTCCAATGATACAAGATTAATTAATTAAACTCTTTAATTAAATTAATCAACATTCATTAACTATGAGTCACTCCACTAAATTCCTACAACTACACTCTTCGCATTATAAAATATTTATGTGTCCATGGAAATAACTAATTATCAGTAAGTCAACCCTTCACGAATTGATCGTAACTATAACTGGGTCAAATTACCCTTTTACCCCGTAGTTACCTTTTACTCCTTAAGTCCCACTAATCTTCTAATGAACAATCTGTTTATGGTCCTACTATAAACAAAACTCTCTCGAGCCAGTGAGAGGGAGGGGCCCCATTGTTCAAGACCCGAAGTTAGCACTTCATCTACTTACCCTAAAGACGGGAAGGAGTGAGTTCCATCTTGTATAGTTATGTTCACAACTCCCTATTCAGACAAATCCCCAAAATGATAGGCTTATTAAGTCGGCAAGTCGGGCGACTCTCACCAATACAAATTAAAGGATTGCCTTCATAAACATGAGTTCATAACTCATTTAGAATTGAGATCGAGTTACCTATGGTCATCTTATGAAATGTTCAAAGGATTGCCCTCATAGATATGAGTTCATAACTCATTTAGGATTGAGATCGAGTTACCTATGGTCATCTTATGGAATGTTAATCTCTTCAGTCAACAGTGTTATAAAGAGAGATTAATCATTTCGCGGTTCAGTCTTATACAAACTCTCTATATAAGCTACTCCACTCACATGTCTCTACATGAATGATTTAGATCAAATCATTTGTAACATTTACAATTCTTATGACATTTACAAAGTGAGTCATATCTGTAGTGTCACAGGATAAGGCACCTAATCTTATACATATACTACAGACTATTTAGGTTATTACTTGAACATGATCCACTTGTATGTCTACCATATACTGTTCAAGTTACATAAAATAATCTTGGATCTTTCCTTAATCGATAATTGCATGTATAAAATATTCAACCATTATTTCAAATAACTTATTAACTTTGAGGCTTTATGGCATACATCCCAATACTAACATCAATCAATAATTTATTTTGAAGTAAAACATGTGTGATTCATTTTATAAGCATGGAATTTCAAGTGTATCAACATCATATCAAATATAAGACATGATTATGCATCAGACATTAATAAGTAAATACTTGAAGTAAATACTTCTTTTGAAGAGAAACATGTGTATTTCATTTTATAAACATGATATTCCAAGTGTATCAATAGTATATAAGATATATGTGATCAAACACCAATCAGTAAATACTTAGCTAAAAAGTAATTTAAACAAAAATTTCATACAAATACATTCACTTCAAAAAGATAAAAATTAATATAAACAAATTCAAAAACAAATTGTAGCAATTAATTTTAAGAAAAAATCATAGCAATTAATTTCATAAAAAGAAATCTATTAACAAATTAGTTACAAAATTAAATAGGAGAAAGATAGAGAAATTAACACTGATAATTTTATAGTGGTTCGGCACAACCAGTCTGGGTATGTCACTTAAACTTGACTCTTTCCACAACTTAGAGTCGAACCACTAGAATGTTCTTTTTTCAGGAGCAACAAAATGAACTCGATCCTTTCCATGGTTGATGAAAAGAATAAAATTGAAGCTTGGAGAGAGCAACAATGGTGGATTACTAAGTTATGGAGGATTAAAAATAATAAAAATTGTTGTTTTAATTTAAAGAAGATGAAGAGTTAAAAAGAGAGGGAAGTAGGTGAAAACCAATATCAATTTGGGCCATTGGATGTTGATAAACAAAAATTGAATGGTGAGATTTAAACTTAATGAGCTATTAAACACAAACATTGTTGGCTTGAAATCCCAATGTGGAAAAAAAATCCAGATCATTTTCAGATTCTTTCGTTGACCAATTATTGGATCTACAATCTTGATTCCTCCACTGCAAATCAAGTGAACACCACAAAAATGGTTTCACTAGTATTCTCCTTGAGCTATTGAGGTAGAAGGAGGTGGGATCCTTGCAGGAATTTTCTACAGTAAAAAAATCTTACAAAGTCAGAAACCTAGAGAGAAAATTCTGTGTATCACCTTTTTGTATTATGTGATGAACTAAAGAGAAGAGGAAGTTGGGAGAAGATCTCTCTCCCACTCCCATATAACTCTCCATGTTGAGGAATTTGTTATAACATTCATTATTTATTTAACTAATAAATTAAATCAAATTTAATTTATTTAATTAAATAACAATAAATTTATTTAATTTAAAAAATAAATTAAAAAATTTTAATATATTCAAATAAATCAAATAATTATTAATTAATCAAATTAATTAATAATAATTAAATATCTTATATTTAATTAAACGTGTATTAGAATCATATTCTAATACATCATTCTTTTTATAACCTATAGTTTTAATTCAACGAATTTAACTAAATCAAATTTCTTTAAATTTAACTTAATTAAATAATTAATTATTCACCAATTAATTAATCATTAAATTAAAAATCATATATTTAATTTAACC
The DNA here is from genome assembly GCF_009727055.1 of Benincasa hispida. Taxonomy (NCBI): domain Eukaryota; kingdom Viridiplantae; phylum Streptophyta; class Magnoliopsida; order Cucurbitales; family Cucurbitaceae; genus Benincasa; species Benincasa hispida. The sequence goes on from NC_052358.1 coordinate 11,554,049, forward strand.
TTATAATTGAATCATATTCAATTATGTTTTTTCTCATATTATCTATAGTTTTAATGTACATGTAATGTGCATTAATTTTAACCTATAGTTTTAATATGAATTCTAATCATATTAAATTTAATATTTGAACTTCTTCAAATATTTAATTCTCCCATAATTTAATTTTGAATCAAATTCAAAATAAATTTAAATTATAAAGTTTAATTACAATATAAATTTTATAATATAATGTATCACCATACATTATTTTCTTTCCCTTAGTAAATTTGAGTATTTCAAATTACTTTAATTACCTCAATACCCTTTATGAGCTATTAGTGGGACCTAATGGACCTACAGATCAGAAGCTTCAATGATATGAGATTAATTGACTAAACTCATTAACCAAGTTAATCAATATTCGTTAATTGTGGGTACACTCCACTATAGACCCATAATTGCACTCTTCTCACTGTAGATATATTTCTGTGTCCATGAATATTGACCAATGATAGCAAATTAGTCCTTCACGAGTATTCGTAATGCTCGTTGGGTCAAATTACCATTTTACCCCTGAATTACCTCTGTATCCTTAAGTACTATTGTTCCTCTAATGAATAACCTATTTATGGTTCTATTGGGTTTTATGTCCTAAAACTCGCAGATAGTAAGTATTATCAATTGACTGTCATCAATAACGAGTTACAAATGTTAATTCAATAAATGTTATTGTGTTTTTTTCTATTTTTTTTCTTAATAACCTTAAATTCAATAAATTAACATCCAAGGCTGCCTTATGAGTGTTGAACTATATGTAGAGATATACAAGGATCAACGTTCAAGATACAATCTAAAGGGCCTATAGTATAGGGATAAGGTTGGGTACCTTATTATGGTGATATTATGGATACAACTCACATTGTAGTTGATACAAATGCAATGAACCAACGCATTCGTGTAGGTGACACGTAAGTTGGGGTATCCTATGAAATGAGTTTTCATAAGACCGGACCGCAAAATAGTAATTACTAGATGTAACACCGTTAACTAGTTAGGTTTTTATTTCAATAGGATGACCTATACAACTTAGTCTTAATCCTGAGTATATTATGAACTCCTATTCACTAGGGATTGTCCTTTGATTTGTATGGATGAGGGTGGTCAGTTTGCCAACTCAATATACCTACCATTTTGGGGACAAAACCGAGTGGAGAGCTGAGAACATAATAATACAAATTGAAACTCACTCCTTCCCGTCTTTAGGGTAGGTAAATGAGTGTTCCCTTAAGTGGTATCTTCGGGACTTAAACAAAAGGCACTACCCTCTCATTGGCACGAGAGAGGTTTCTGTTTATTGGTTGGACCATAAACAGGTTGTTCATTAGAGGAGTACTAATATTTAAGTAGTCAGAGGTAACCCAAGGGTAAAACGGTAATTTGACTCAGTTGAAGTTATGAAAACTCGTAAAGGACTAACTTGCTGTTATTGATCTATATTCGTGGACACAGAAATATATCTGTAGTGAGAATAGTTTAGTTGTCTTTAGTGGAGTGTACGCATAGTTAAAGAATATTGATTAACTTGGTTAATGAATTTAGCCAATTAATCTCATATCGTTGGAGCTTCTGATCTACAAGTCCACAAAATCCCCTTGTTAGCTCACTAAAGAATATTAAAGAATGATGATTTGAATTGTTTAAATCAATTTGAGGAAATTGTATATTAATATGATTAATATGTAATTGATTATGGATATGATCTATAATTCAAAGAAAATTGGAAAGAAATATTTGAATAAGATTCAAATAATTAATTCAAGTGAATTAGATTCACAAAAAATTAATTAATAGAAAGGTGTTGCATATATACATATGATATTTATGATAATTAAATATATATACACGTTAAATTGGATTTAATGTATAAATAGTTATTTAATTAATGTGCTAATTAATTAAATAAATTATTTAATTAATTGTACACAAGGAAAAATTGAAAAAAGACTAGAAGAAAAGTTTGACCCTTCTCTATATAAAGCCTTCCGTATGGCCATTTCTGAGACACACAGAACACAACAGAATTGCAAGCATGCATTATGTAGGTTTTTTTTTCCTACGCCATAAAAGAAATCCTCTTTACTCTCCCAAAAAGTTTTCCTCCTTACCCTCTTCCAATAGTTGGATACGACTTATCCTTCTATTGAGATCTTTGAGAATAATAAGGTTACTCTCGTGGTCGTGTTCAAGATGTTTCGAGGAAACGTTCGAGTTTAAGATTGTTTGAGGAGCTGTTCGTTGGAACATCGAGAAGATTGTTTTAGGAGCTTGGGAATCTACAAAAGTAAAAATGGTTCTATCCTTTCCTTACAACATGCTATTTGAAGGAACTCTTAACGAAGAGTATCCATGAGCACCTTCGAATCTTTTCGATTCCATCCTGACCGAAATTACCACACACATTCTATCAAATAGTTATGCAATTCACACTAGTTAACGACATGCTTCAAACAATAAAAATACAAGGGAAAGAGTTCTCATACCATTTGAAGACCCACTTCAAATGTTAAACTCAGACGCAGCGAAAGAACCTCTACGCGAACTCTATCCCCAACAAACCAGTCGGCTGTAGCAGCACGATCGTCTACACAAATGACAACAACTCGAACAAGCACGAACAAGTGAATAGCGGGGATGATACCACCAGTTGGAGCCCTTGGTATTCTTGAAGTGAAAATCCAAAGTGTGGTCTTTGGTAAATTTTCGAGAGGTCAGAGAAAAGACAAATCGTGTAGACGATAAGCAAGTGGGAGAGAAGAGCTATTGTATAGCTGTGTGCTTATCGTTTAGAAGAAGCTACACGACCGTGTAGGTTTTATTAAGTGATCATTTAATAAATAATAGACGATCGTTTAGAAAATGTGGCATGCTATGCGATCGTTTAGAAAAGCTAAGCAATTTAGACGATGAGCAATTTAGAAAATGTCATGGTGTGCAGTCGTTTAGACGATGAGCAACTATTGTATAGGCTCTCAAACTAGGTGATCGTTACGTTTTCATACCGATTGCGAATTTTTGAACTATTTGCAAAATGAAACAATTTTTCATTTTATTCTTCAGTTACAATAACCAACTTTGGATTCTCCCAATAATGCACGACCGAGGAGAGGTTTTTCGGCCAATTATCATATAATTAACCAATTTAATAATTAATGAATATAATCATATTATATTCTTACCCTATAGTTTGATAATTAATAATTAATGAATATAATCATATTATATTCTTACCCTATAGTTTGATATCACATATCTACTATAGTAATTTCTCCTCCACTTGATATAAATCATATTTATATCTATTTTTCTCCAAAATTAATGCATCTTATACATTTAGTCAATTATATCATATATAATTAACAAGTTCAATTATATCATATATAATCGAACTCCTTCTTGTCAATTTGAATATTTCAAACTGACCCAAACACTGATTCTCGACTTTATCCAAGCTACCCAGGGGATCTAATGGACCTGTAGCTTGAAGCTCCAATGGTCCGTGAATAGCTGACTAAACTCTTTAGCCACGAGATCTACCATCTGTTAACTGTCAGACATTCCACTAAAGACCAACAACTGAACTCTTCTTACCACATATATATTTTTGTGTCCATCAGATATAACCAATCATGAGTACGATGACTCTTCATAGATGCTCGTAAGTACAACTAGGCCAATTTACCATTTTGCCCCTGTAGTTACAACTCACTCTTTAAGTACCACCGATTCTTCTAATGAACAATACAACACAGTCCAACTATGTGTGAACACCTCTCGGGCCAAGAGAAGGTGTGTGGCACCACATCGTTCAAACCCTAGAATTAGTCCTTAAGGGAGCTATCTATCTACTTACCCCTGTTTCGGGGAAGGAGTGAATTCCATCTTGTGTAGTTGAGTTGCCACTCGCATGTCCCCTACACGAATGATTAGGATCAGACCATCTGTGACAAGTCACAACACTTGTGACCATTCCACAAAGCGGGCCGCATCTGTAGCGTTACCAGGATAAGGTTTCCCTCCTATATCCATATACTACAGACCATTTTGGTTATCACTCAAGACATGATCCACTTGTATGTCACCACATACATGCTTAAGTTACATACAGATAACCAGGGATTTTTTGTTTATTGGTTTGTGGTAAAGAAAATAAAACATACAACTGAGCAAAAACAAGATGTGAAGTAAATATCATATATTATACAACACAAACATTCGTACAAACTATTTACAAACTACAGGACATGAGACTTTAGGGCATCAACCTTAACACTATTTACATGTTTGTTCTACGTATATTCTTTTTTAGTTTACTGTTTTTGTTTATGTAAAAATTGATTTGCGGGATGCAAGGCGTTCACAACAATTCTGCTACAGGATCTAATCCCTACGAGTCCAACCATTAAAGATAAACCCCTATCGAGCCATTGAGAGGATAAGACCATTTGTTCAAGTTCCAGAGACACCACTTAAGGGAACACTTATCTACTTTCCTAAGGTTGAGAATGAGTGAACTTCATCTCATGAAATTATGTTCCTAACTCCCCACTCAGTCTTGTCCCCACAATTGTAGACTTATTGAGTCTGCGAACTGACCACTCTTACCCATACAAATCAAAGAATAATCCCTCGTGAACAGGAGTCTATAATCCACTCAGGATTGAGACTAAGTTGCCTAGGTCATCCTAATGAAATAGAAACCTAACTAGTCAACGAAGTTACATCTAGAGGTTACTATTTCGTGGTTCGGTCTTATGCAAACTCATTACATAGGATACCTTCACTCACATGTCCCCTACACGAATGTGTTGGATTATTGCATTTGTATCAAATACAAAGTAGGTCGTATCCATAGTGTCACAAGGATAAGGTACTCAGTCTTATCCATATACTATAGACCCTTTGGGATGTATCTTGAACACTAATCTTTGTATGTTTCCACATATAGTTCAAGACTCATACAATAGTCTAGGATGTTAGTTTATTGGATTAGCGTTATTTAGGCAAGATAAGCAATAACTATTTATTGTAATAAACATCAATAACACTTTATTAATGATCGGTTAAATGTTACATTTACTATCTACGAGTTTCAGGGTATAAAACCCAATAAACATAATATAATATAATAATATTTATATTTTTAAAAAAAACCCATACAAAAATCGAAAGCCCACCATATGTCACTTCTTCATTACTCCATGTGGCACCTTTAAATTTGTCCACTTTGATGAATAAAATCTTGCATGTCATCAACTCAGGATTTTTCTATTAAGCCTGTTTTGACTATATCTTCTTCGTTTGAACTATGGTTTGAGTGATTCAAATTGCATTGAAACCGTTGTTCCAAGCTCTATACACTCGACACTTCAAAATACTCAAATTGTTAATAAATAAATGTATATTTGTATCATCAAAATATTAGTTAATTAAATTTAAAATTAAGGGCCAAAAAACCAACAATCTCCCCCTTTTTGATGACGACAATCAACTCAAAAAAAATAAATTCTAAGATGAGGCGGTGATATGAACTATGAACTTGAATCACGATTATAGTACACATACATAATTTCAATTCACTTGAAAATAATGGATATTTCATTAATAACAATTCTCAATTCAATAGCAACAAAAATATTCAACAAGCTTTCATTTTTCTTATTATCTCTCTTCCTTTTGGAATCAATAAAAAAAGGACAATTAAGAAAAGTAAATAATAACATGAAAGTTCTCCTTCAAACATGAACATATAAAGTTTCATTTCTTCTCCTATCAACCAGTGCCTTTAAGAATAAACAACAACATTGTAAATTCAAACAAATTTTCAACTAAAATATTAACTCCAAAGACGATTACTTCCCTTTAAAGGATAAACAATATGCATAAGAGGGGTACAAAATAATATAGCAATATTGGAATCAAATTCATTCAAACATGAATTTCATATATAAGTGTATATAAATCTCTCTATAAAGAAGCATTCTCCTTCTATTAAGAAATATCAATACAAACCAAAGAGATAAAATCATTCAAGTAAAATCAAACAATTGAGATACCGAAATACGATCAAATCAACATTGTCACGTATTATGTCATATAAAGATAAAATTAAAACAAATATAGGCAAGATCATACACAAGAAGAATAACTCCAATTTTGAATAAAAACTTTATGAATATAAACCAATTCCATAAATACTCCCCCTGTGAGAAAGAATTTAATTACTCTTCAAAACAACATGCTTAAAACACATCTTTTCAACATAGGAAATATAACATGCTCACAATTAATTTTCATTTAACAATGTAAGTCATAGAATATACATAACTCATGCTCAAAATGCATTTAATAAAAGTTTAACCTATTCCATCCAAGAGCATAAACAAGTTATATCAATAATCAAAATAGAAAGTTACAACATACCCAATTTCCTTTGTTGGATTCAAACAAGCCATTTAGTTGCTACAATTTGAATTAATTCCACATTAAAGTCCAAGTAACAATTGCTTCTTGAATCACACCTACAAAGCTCAACCAAAGGATTTTGCTCTCCATTTCTTGGGTCCTTCATTGTTAGTAAGTAAATATTTTGGAACGTATTTTAAATTAGCTCCAATATTACTAGTATCGACTTTTGCAAATAACAAGTATTAAATTTATGACCAATTTTGCCATCAGGATAACATGGCACGTTAGGCAAGATTTTTTTTTTTCACAAATTGATTTTGCACCTTATTTCTATTCAAGAACTTCTTTCTATGAGGATTTTTCGATTTAAAATAATTTGGTCTAATATGACCTTTAACTCCCTAATAATGACATGTAAGTAAAAATTTTGGTTTTTCATGCACATTTCTAGCATTTACATGTCGAGACACAAATTTAGAACTATGCATATATTTATATTTTTCATGAATATTTTTACGCATAAATTTCACATTATGAGCACATTTTGGTTCAAAATGATTTTGTTTATGCACAAAATTTGAATTTCCATTTATATGTCTAATGTTTCCATGCTTTGGCACAAATTTAGATGCAACAAAATTAGGCAGGTTAGGTAAAACATTTTTAGCCATAATAGGGGTGGTTTAACAAAAGTAATCTTAGAAGTAGACGAACAATTTTTATTTACATAGCATAATTCCTTTTTGTCATTTAAATGTTTACTCATATCAATAATTTTATCCAATTTTGGTGCACCTATAGTCAATTTCTTAATAGACTTTTTTGCAATTTCAGGCTCATTTATATCAAGCATTTCTTTCTCTTTAAGTATATGAAAAGGCTTATTTTTCTCATCAATATCACAATCAAGAAATTTAATTTTATCAATAAAAGAAATTTTCTTTTTTTTTTCTAAAGAAGTATTGCTATTTTTCAAATCAAGAATTTGATCTTTCAAACTAGTAATTTCATCTTTCATTTCCAAAGAACAAGATTTAAATTTCTCATTTTTCATTTCTCAAATCATTCAACTCAACTTTCAACTCACATGATAAAGATATGAGCTCATCATTCATTTTTTTTCAAGAAATTTTTTTTTATCATTCAATGCAATTTTTGTTGTGGGTGTCCACCCACTTGTTACACAAGCAAGACTTTATTTTAAACTTGTGTTTTGTGAGCCCAATCGTACTAATATTTAGATTGGCCCATCTTGTAAGTCCTAGGTTTTCTTTTATGTGATATGAGGATAACCTAAAGGAAAAAAAAGTGAAAAAAAGGCAGAAAATCAGAGAGAAAGACAGTAGTTCAGTTTTTCAGTGACAACTTCCACAAAGTTGTCAATTGTCGGAGTTTGAACTGTTGGATCGTGCTAAAATTTGGTCAGCCTATTCGAAACACATAAGGTCTTGTTTTGAACGGTTGGGTCGTTGTTTGGAGCTCTGATTTTTTCGTAATCATTGACGAATAAAATCTGGAAAACTAGGTGATTTTTATTCTTTGTATCTCTCAAGTGTTCATCTTTTATTATGAAACTATTGGTGGGTTGTGAAACTTTGTATGACTAATTTTGGTTCTTTTTCTCTCAATTTTATCATAAGAAGAAAAGTTGACAATGGTGGACTCCTCACAAGTCCCGTGGTTTTTACTCTTTACATCGAAGGGGTTTTCCATTTATAATTCGTGTGTACTCTTTTTTTTTTTAGTTTCCAGAATTTTGTGGTTTATTGCTGTTCTTTGTTTGGTTGATTGTTTGGTGATTATTTAGTGATTTACTTGTGGTCTTTTGGAAAATAATTATTTGGTTGATTGTTTTGGAGGAGATCCTAGTAGGTTATTGTTATATTGTTTGGATCTTATTAGTTGGTATGAGAGCGGGTTTTAATTTAATCATTGTTATAGAGTCTACTGGAGCTAGTTCAATATAAAATTGACATCCAAGTATTCCATTAGGAGACCGATGATGGAGGATTTGTTATATTGCACAGATTTGTTTGATCCAATTGAAACAACCACAAAAGTAGATGATACAATTTCAAAACCTACAAAACCAGAGAAAATGGAAGAAAAAGATTGAGGAAAGTTAAAGAGAAAAACTTTGGCGATTATTAGGTAGTGGGTTGATATCAACATTTTCAACCATGTATCTGAGGAGTCTAACCCATATGAGTTGTGGAAGAAATTAGAAGGTTTTTATGAAAGGAAGACCACAGATAACAAAGCTTATTTAATCAAGCAACTTATTAATTTGAAATTGAAGGACGAGAAGTCTGTTTCTAAGCATTTGAGTGACTTTCAAGATATTATTAATAAGCTGAGTATTATGAAAATTAATTTTGATGATGAATTGCAGACTTTGTTTTTGTTGAGTTCTTTGCCGAACAGCTAGAAAACCTTGGTCGTGACTATTAGTAACTCTACTCTAGAAGGTATTTTGTCTTTGGATGTTATCAAACAAAGCATGTTCGATGAAGAGATAAGAAGAAAGGAGATGAGAGTTGATAATTCACATGCTCTTGTTGCTAAGAATCATGGAAGTAACAAGAGTAAAGGACTTAAAGATCGTGGTAACTCAGAAGGGAGGTCCAAGTCTAGAGACAAAGAGACTAAGATATGTCATTACTGTAACAAACTTGGCCATATAAAAAAGTTTTATTATCATCGGAAGAAATAACAAAGTAAGAAGAAAGACTCACAAAAAGAAGAAGATGATAAAAATACTGTAGTGATTATTTCTTAGAGTGATAATGTTGTCACCTTGATTTGTGCAACTAGTGAGTGTCATCATGTAGAGAGTTCAAACACAGAGTGGATGGTAGATTTAGGTGCTTCATATCATTATGTTCCCAAAAAAGAGTATTTCATGAACTATCAATCTTGTGATTTTTAGTAGTGTGAAGATGGGAAACAAAAGCTCAGCTAGCATAGTTGGGTTAGATGATATTTATGTGAAGACAAGTGTTGGGTGCAGACCTACATTAAATAATATATGCCATACTCCTGATTTATGCCTTAACTTGTTTTCTACAAATATCCTTGATCAAGAAGGATTTCGACATACCTTTTGTAATGGTAAGTGGAAATTGTCTAAGGGTTCATTAATAGTTGCTCGAAGTGAGTTGTGTTGCTCTTTGTATAAAACAAACTTGAGCATATATTATTTTGAGTTGTATGCAGTAGGAAAAAAAAAGAATTATCCAAATTTATGGCATCAAAGGCTAGGTCATATGAGCGATAAGGGGATTAAATTGTTGGCAGGTAAATCTTTTATCCCTATCGATAAAACAGTTTCTCTTGACCCTTGTAATCATTGTTTGGAAGATAAGCAACACAGAATTTACTTTTCTAGGAAATCCACTAGAAGGCAAGGAAAATTGGATTTAATACATTCTGATATTTGTGGGCCTATTAAGGTGGAGTCACTTGGTGGCAATAAATATTTTGTCACTTTTCTTGACGATGCTACTCGAAGAAGTTGGGTGTATATGTTGAAGATAAAAAGCCAAGTGTTCGAGGTTTCTAGGAAGTTTCATGTCATGGTAGAAAGGGAGACCGAAAGAAAATTGAAGTGTCTTCGATTTGACAATGGTGAGTATATTTCGAATGAGTTCAAGTAGTATTGTTCACAAAAAGGCATTAGACATGAGAAGATAGAGCCAGACACACCACAATACAATGGAGTTGCTGAGAGGATGAATAGAACCATTGTGGAAAACGTGGGAAGTATACTTAGAATGTCTGATCTTCGTAAGACAGTTTGGAGTGAAGCAGTGCAATGTGTCGTGTATTTGATTAATCAATCTACATCAATTCCTCTTGGTCTAAACATTCCAGAGAGAGCATGGAAGGGACACAATCTCACTTATTTGCATCTCAGAGTCTTTGGCAGCAAGGCATACATGCATGTGCCTAAGAAACATTTATCAAAGCTTGATTCGAAGACCAATCCATGTGTTTTTTGTTGGGTATAGGGATTAAGAGTATGGTTATAGGCTCTACAATCCAGAAAATAAAAAGGTAGTGAAAAGCAAAGGTGTTGTATTCTTTGAGCATGAGAAATGTGCAGATCTTCTTAGTACAAGATACACTTCTACTTTAGAGTTGTGTTTTGATACTATAAATGATTCTACTTCTACTCCTTTTGTTGTTCAGCCAAAAAATGAGAATGTTGATGATATATATAATGAGGTTGGTGAGATACAACCTGATGGTAATGTACCAGATCATGTTGTTTATGATGATTTTGAGTCTTCATCCGATGAAGAAGTTCATGAGGAAGATGCATATGGGGAAGTGATTCATGGAGAAGTTCATGAGGAGGGGGAGCAATCTATTCCCCAAGTGATACTTAGGATCAAAAGTCCACCAGAATGCATAAAACTTCAACAAGATATCCAAACTCAGAGTTCATTCTAGTTAATGAAGATGGAGAACTAGAGAACTATCAAGAGGTCTTGTCTCATGATGAAAAAAATCAGTGGGTCAACGCGATGAAGAGGGAGATAAATTTCCTGGAAAAGAATGAAACCTATGAGCTAGTGAAGCTTCCAAAGAGTAAGAAAGTATTGCAATATAGATGGATTTTCAAGTACAAGAAGGATGGTAAGAAGATAGTGAGGTACAAAGCTAGATTATTGGTTAAGGGAAGCAACCAAAAAATGGGCATTGACTTTGATGAGATCTTCTCTCCAGTGGTCAGAATGATATATATCAGAACAGTGTTGGGATTAGCAGCAAATCTTGATCTTGAGATAGAGCAACTTGATGTAAAAACAATTTTTTTATATGGTGACTTGCATGAAGAGATCTACATGGAGCAACCTGAAAGATTTGAAGAAAAAGGGAAAGATAAACTTGTTTGCAAGTTGAAGAAGAGTCATTATGGGCTTAAACAGGCACCAAGGAAATGGTACAAAAAAATTGATTCGCTTATGATAAGCGATGATTATAAACGAACTACAACTGATTCTTGTGTATATTTTAGAAAGTTTTCTGTAGGCAACTTCATCATTCTTCTTTTATATATAGATGATATGTTGATAGTTGGACAAGATATAGATATGATTCAAAATTCAAAGAAAGACTTGTCCAATTCATTTAACATGAAAGATTTGAGTCATGCAAAATAAATCTTAGGGATGGAGATTGCTCGTGACGAGAAAGCTGGGAAATTGTTGTTATCCCAATAGAAGTATATTGAATAGGTGCTGGAAATGTTCAATATGAAGCATGCTAAGCTTGTTAGTACGTCACTGGCAACTCACTTTAAGCTAAGTAAGAGAGCTTGCCCTACAACAGAGAAAGAGAAAGAAGTTATGTCATCCATTCCTTACTCTTCTGTCGTTAGTTCTTTAATGTATGCTATGGTGTGTACTAGACTTGATATTACACATATCATCAACCTAGTGGGTCATTTTCTATCCAATCCAGGTAAGACTCAGTAAACAGTAGTGAAGTGGATCTTCAGAAACTTATGGGGCACCTCTAAATTGAGTTTGTGTTATGGAGGTGGTAAACCTATGCTTGAAGGCTACATTGATGCGACATGACAGGTGATATTGATAACAAAAACTCTAACTTAGGTTATATGTTTACATTTTCAGAGGGAGCCATCTCATGGCAATCCAAGCTACAAAAATGTGTAGCATTGTCTACAACTGAGACAGAGTATATTGCAGCAATGGAAGCAAGCAAAGAGTTGTTATGACTTAAAAGGTTCCTTCAAGAGTTGGGTTTGAAACAAGGTGAGTATGTTATATTTTGTGATAGTCAGAGTGCTATGGATTTTAGCAAGAATCCAATGTATCATGCGCGTATTAAACATATTGACATTATATATCATTGCTATGAGATGTAATTGAAGAGGAGAGATTGAATTTGAAGAAAGTCCACACTTCCAAGAATAATGCAGATATGTTAACTAAGGTAGTTCCCGGAAGCAAGATTGAGCTTTGTAGTAAGCTTACCGAGATGAGGTTCAAGTGATCATGGATGTGATTGAGTCTTCCCTATGTTGGGCTGGAGAGAGAGATTATTGTGGGTGTCCAGCCCACTTGTTGCACAAACAAGATTTTATTTTGAACTTGTGTTTTATGAGCCCAATTGGGCTAATTTTTAGATTGACCCATCTTGTAAGCCCTAGGTTTTCTTTATGTAGTATGAGGATGACCTAAGGAAAAATAGAGTAAAAAAGAGGCAGAAAATCGGAGAGAAAGACAGTAGTTCAAATTTTCAGCAACAACTTCCACAAAGTTGGCGATTGCCAGAGTTTGAACTGTTGGATCGTGCTAACATTTGATCAGCCTGTTCGGAACACATAGGGTCTCGTTTTGAACGGTTGGGTAATTTTTTGGAGCTTTGATTTGTCCGTAATCACTGGAGAACAAAATCTGAAAAACTAGGTGATTTTCATTCTTTTTATATCTGAAGTGTTCATCTTTTATGTATGAAAGTATTGGTGGGTTGTGAATTTTTGTATGACTGACTTGGGTTCTTTTTTCCTCAATTTTATCATAATAAAAGAAGTTGACAAGAGTGGACTCCTCACAAGTCCCGTGGTTTTTACTTTTTACATCGAAGGAGTTTTCCACGTATAATTCGTGTGTGCTCTTTATTTTTAGTCTTCTACAATTTTGTTGTTTATTGCTGTCTATTGTATGATTGATTGCTTAGTGATTACTCGATGATTTATTTGTGGTATTTTGGAGAATAGTTATTTCGTTGATTTTTTGGAGGAGATTCTAGTGGGTTGTTATATTGTTTTGGGTCCTATCCATTTTCTTTTAACAATCATCAACTTTATTATGCAACAATACATTATTAGATCCACTTTTCAAACATGCATTTTCATTTATCAATGATTCATTCTCAATAGACAATACAACAAACTTCTTTGATAATTTCATATATCTAGAGTTAACTCTTTCAAAATCACATTGTATACTTTCAAATGCATCATATAACTCATCATATGATAGAGATTTGAGACTTACCTCATCTTCATCGGACTCATTACCGGAGTTGTTTTTCGAATGGGCTATCAAACAGAAAGAGGACTTATCACATTTTTCATTTTTCACTTCATGAATCTTTTCTTGATTTTGAAAATTATATTTCTCCTTCATATCAAATAAAATATTAGTAGTACAAGGAGAATTTTCTAAGCTATACATATTATGAAGAAAATTCCAAATATCATAGGCATACTCAAAATGTAAAATTTTATCACATATTTGTCTATCCAATACACATGAATATATGATATTTATGGCTTTAGCATTAAAAGTGAGCAACTCATTATTCAGTCCAAATTTTGACAAATCATGCTCACAAACATACAAAACACTAAAATCCATAGCAAGCATAAATGTTGTCATTCTATTTTTCCAAACATTATAATTTCTATTAGCATCATAGAATGGGGGTCTATCAACACAATGATTTTCTAAAGTTGCCACAGCTCTAGCAATTAGGCTTTCAAATAATTTTTCAAAATATCAATAAGATACTTAAAGTACAAAAATGATATTTGGAAATTACTTTAATCAAAAGAGCAACCACTCTGATACTAATTGTTGGACTGAAAAACTCAAACAATGAGTATCAATCCAAAATGATTTATGAAAAATATTTTTTATTATAAACAAGAGCAATTGACTCTAATATCAATTGTAGAATCGGTATGGAAACCCTATAGGGGTGAGTAGGGTTTATCTAAAACTAATCAAAATTTTTAATAAGTGGGCCTAATTAAATAAATTGATATCCTTTTAGCTAAAAATTATTTTAAATAAAATTTCATACAAATACATTCACTTAAAAAAGATAAGAAATTGACATAAACAAATTCAAGAACAAATTGTAGCAATTAATTTTAAAAAAGAATTGTAGCAATTAATTTCATGCAAAGAAATTTATTAACAAATTAATTACAAAATTAAATAGGAGAGGACTAAAAATATTGACATCGGTAATTTTATAGTGGTTTGACATAACTGACCTACATCCACTTCCCAAGCTCCTCTTGAGTATATTACTCAAACTTGACTTTTTCCATGGTTTAAGACTCGAACGGTTACAATGTTCTTTTTTCGGGAGCAAGAACAAACCCAATCCTTTCCACGGTTGAGGATCAAACCGTTACAACTCTTTTCAAGGATCATGAGCAACCCTTGCAATATTTTGGAAAAATAAAGAACACACTTGACAAATTCTTTAAAAGAGTGAGATTTACAAATTTTAGCACTTAATGAATTGAAGATAGAAAAAATTGAAGCTTGGAGAGAGAGCAACAGTGGTCGCTTAATGAGTTATGGAGGATTGAAAATAATAAAATTATTGTTTTAATTTTAAAGAAGATGAAGAGTTAAAAAGAAAGGGAAGTAGGTGAAAACCAATTTCAATTTGTGTCATTGGATGCTGGTAAACGAAAATTGAATGGTGGAGATTTAAACTTAACTATCCGTTAGACACAAACATAATATAAAATAGTAATATATATATATACATATATATATATATACATACATACATATATATAATACATACATACATACATATATATATATATATATTAAAAAATAAATTCAAAAATCAAAAGTCCACCATGTGTCACTTCTTCATTGCTCCAAGTGACACCTTTCAATTGGTCCACTTCGATGAATAAAATATGCCACGTCATCAACTAGGGATTTTTCTGTTACGATTGTTTTGGCTATATCTTCTTACTTTCAACTATGATTTGAGTGATTCAAATTTCATTGGAACCGTTGTTCCAAGCTCTATACAATAGATGCTTTAAATATTCAAATTGTTAATAAATAAAAGTAAGGACACGTGCCAATTTCATATCTATTTTTGCTATGCATACAACTATCCCAAAACCAGTACCTGGTGTGATAACCATTTGGCTTTTAGTCTGTAGTTTTTGAAAATAAATTCTATAAAAACTCATTACAAGAAATTAGGTTTTTTCCGACGAAAGTTTTCTCGATGCAAAAAAAAAAAAAAAAAACGTCGGGAAAACTCAATTTTCCAACACTTTTTTTGGCATAAAAAAATAGGATATCCCGACGGTGGTTGCAATGGCGCGAGAAAAAAAGGTGTTCCCGATTCCATTTTCTAGACAGTCGCCATAAAAAAGGTGGGAAAAAAATTTAAGGCTTCTCTCTGCTATGGTTTAGGCGTTGGGAGATTTATTCCGATGGTAGAGGGGAGGCATCGAGATTTTAAAAAATTTTTGGTAAACTTTTTTAAGGCTCTCTCGACAGTAGTTTAAACTACCATTAGGAGAACCCACTTTTCCCGACGCCATGTAAGGTGTCGGAATAGGGTGATTTAAAACCCTAAGTTTTACCTTATTCTTTTTTCACTTCTCACTTCTGTCTCCCAAAGAATTTCTTTTCCCTCATTCTTCTATAGACAAAGAACGCGCCTACTGTTGCCGATTGACAACTCACACCCTTGCTATTACCGAGAACCTATGCCACTGCCGTTGGTGCTTCATGTTGCTGCCCTCATTCCTCACAAGTCCCTACTGCTGATGCTTCATGCCCAACACTTATCTGTTGTGAGTTACCTTCATGCCCAACACATCCAGTGCTTCAAGAAATTGAGCCGCCACTTGCTGCTGAAGCTGACTGGAGCTAACGTCGAACCCACCCCCAACCGGATCGAAAATGTAATGATCCAACTTCCTAGGACTCAAGCTATGCCGTTACGAAACGCATGCATGCATGGAAGTTAAAACGACACCCTTTTTATATTGAAATAAATGCTAAATAAATAAGGTAACTTAAAAGATCTTCATTAAATTCAAATATTAAAATCAAATGATAAGGTACCCATAAGTCATAAATGGAAATACATAAGTCAAAAAACAAATCTTAATAGAAAGTTTCAAACATCAAAACTGAAAGTTTCAAACATGAAAAGAAATCTAAATATCATGGGCAGAAGCATAAAACTGGTCCCAATGGCTCGATCACGAATTTCACTTATCATTCGTTGGCGCATCTCTACTTTTACCTGAAACGACAACATGAGAAAGGATGAGTATAAAATACTCAGTAAGTAACCCACTACTGGGGTCAGGCTAGACATCCATGTCCTCTAGATGCCTACTTCTGGTGAAACATTGGAACTGCTCTAGTCCTCATAGGATACATACATACATGAAAAACTGATTTCTATCCTATTGTGGTTAAGTATATCCACTACCTCTAGTAAGTCCCGTAGGACCCACAACATTTGGTGAGTCGCGTAGGATCCACAACGTCTGGTGGGTCACGAAGGAAACACAACCCCTGGTAAATATTGAGGGAAACACAACCCCTAGTGAATCCCGATGGAAACATAACCCCTAGTGAATCCCGAGGGAAACACAACCCCTGGTGAATCTCGAAGGAAACACAATCCCTAGTGAATTCCAAAGGAAATACAATCTTTGGTGAATCCCGAAGGAAACATAATCTCTGGTGAATCCTGAAGGAAACTCAACAACTAGTGGGCATCTAACTAATTAATAAAGACACTATCACAGTCTCAACATCACAAGTATAGAACATGGTTCTATAACATACATATACACCTCAACATCATGGCTCTACAACATGCATATATGTCTCAATATCCTCATATCAAATACAATCTCATTGAATCAAGTATCAACTCATACTAGCATGCAAGTATCTATGTGCACAAATAAATCTTTCAGATCCTTATACAAGAACATATATTGGCCATACTATACTATCCGTCTATCATGCTATCGTTCTATCATAATATTCATCTATCATGCTAGTATATATCTAGTGTTGGCCTGTGGGCAGTTCCAGAAGTAAGATTACTTACTTCGATACTAGATTCAGATATCGATCTAAGCGACAGTCTTCAATAATCAATCTTTGTATTCAATTCTCCAACGAAGCCTGAGCAATAACCACCCTCAAGGTTCCAATGTCCAAAATCTTCCTTCAATCAGACCCTGCTTCTAACTTTTAACTTATTTTTTTCCTTAAAATTTTCAATTTACAAAGAATTTAACTATTCCTCTTTAACAATGAAATTAATTCATGACATTAATTCTTGTGTGACATAACCCCTTTCCAAAATGAAATTAATTCTTGATATTAATTTCAAATTAAACTTGTGTGACATAACCCCTTTCAAAAATGAAATTAATTTTTGACATTAATTTCAAATTAAATTTGTATGACATAACCCCCTTCAAAAATGAAATTAATTCTTGACATTAATTTCAAATTAAATTTGTGTTAACAGTCCAATTTCCATAACTTCCCTCCGATTGAACCATTAAATTGAAACACCATTTTCTTAGCAATTAAATCACAATAATTACATTTTGAATTTCTAAAATTCCAAAAATGCCCTCTAATACTAGAAAATATTGAAATTACATTAAGAACAAAATTCGGGGTGTTACATTCTTCCTTCCTTAAAGAACTTTCGTCGTCAAAAGTTCATTCCTGAAAAAGTTCTGAGTACTGGGTCCTCATCTCATCCTCTCGTTCCCAAGTGGCCTCTTCGAACTGCTTATTCTGCCACGAAATCTTTACGAGTGCTATTTTCTTATTGCGTAACATCTTCACCTCTCTGGTGAGAATCTGCATAGGTCTCTCTTCATAACTCAAGTTGCCATTCAACCATAATGGCTCAAAGTCAACTACATGGGACGGATCTGTTACATACTTTCTTTGCATCGAAACATGGAATATATTATGAACTGAAAAACGTGATGGAGGCAATACCAATCGGTAAGCTACAAGACCAATTCCATCCAAGACCTTGAAAGGTCCGAACGTCGGGCTCAACTTCCCTTTCCTTCCAAACCTCAAAACACCCTTCATATGTGCCACCATTAAGAACACTTTATCACAAGTCTTAAATTCCAGGTCCTTACATCTTACATCGGCGTAGCTTTTCTGTTTGCTTTAGGCCGTTTGCATATGAGCCTTAATCTTCTGTATTGCCTCACTCGTGGCTTGCACTAGCTCAGGTCCTAGCTATTTTCTCTCTTCTACCTTATCCCAACACACAGGAGACCTACAACTCTTCCTATAGAGGGATTCAAACGGTGACATGCCAATTGTAGCCGGATAACTGTTATTATGCGAATTCCATCAAATGTAGGTGAGAGTCTCAACTCCCTAAAAACTATAATGCACAAGTGCACAACATATTCTCCAATGTCTGGTTCAAACGTTCTTTCTAACCATCAGTCTGTGGATGAAAAACTGTACTAAAATCCAATCGAGTACCCAATACCAACTGGAGACTCTTCTAAAAACTAGATG
The DNA here is from genome assembly GCF_009727055.1 of Benincasa hispida. NCBI lineage: Eukaryota > Viridiplantae > Streptophyta > Magnoliopsida > Cucurbitales > Cucurbitaceae > Benincasa > Benincasa hispida. The sequence continues at coordinate 11,572,846 of NC_052358.1, forward strand.
TAAACTGAAGGTCACTGTTTGACATAGCTAAAACTAGTATAAAAAAAGGTGTGACAACCCCTTCCATATATAACTATGAAACTTAAGATGCTGAAAAGCAACAATACTTTAACACGTTCAAGCTGAAAATTATGAAAACTGTCGTGAGCTTAAGAAAGTCTTATCCACTAAAAACATATATCTGAGCTTATCATTCTGTCACAGGGAAAATTTCATATGTGTAGTGGAGAAACTGGTCATGCTATATAATGCGTCATATGAAGATACGAACTAGAACAAATGACTGAAAAGTGCTTTTACTCTAGAAGCGTCGATTGTGATGTCTCTGTTAGGGTCTACATGTCTGAGAATAACTCTGTCTAATTAGGTCTCACATTCGTGAGAAACTCATCATGAGGCTCTTTACTGTCATGGGCTATAAAACTTGCTTGAGCCAATCCTCATATTATCCTTTAGCCTCAAAACAATCATATATCATTACTTAGACCCTGTTGTGGATGAGTAAAAAATTCCCTTTAAAAATGAGGTTTTGAAGTCCCTTGATGCTAAAGCATCAGTCAATTGATAACACATTTTCATAACCTCATAATAATCGTAATTGATCCCTGAAGTTAGTTTTTACGATAAAACCTTCTTAATTCATAAGTCATAGCTTAAATTACTTGTATTCCCTAGAGCTAATTAACTCATTCCCCATGCAAGGGAAAAACATACTATATTGTACTGCTCCAAACCCACCTATAACAATTTCTTATTATCAACTCAACTTTTTTTACCGGTCTATCTCTTATGCAGATGGTGATATTGGAAGATCCAACTTACGTACTTTTGTGCACATACCACTTTTGTTTACCTCGAGCTAGATTGATTTCCATTTTCAATCAAATTGATGGTCTTGCTAGTTCATGTTTCGAACTTGTACACTACGTCAAAATCCCTTAAATCTTACCAATGCCCTCAATGCTTTACCTCTTAACTAATTAAGCCTCAACATACCATGTCAATAGTTCTTGAACATCTACTCACTAGAAGAAATTCGGGCTTTAATGTCGGTTTTAAACTGACATTAAAGGGCTTTAATGTCGGTTTGGAACCCACATTAAAGATAGTGTTATTATCAGGATTCTTCTTCTTCAGCTCATCCAGCAACTACAGAAGAATTAGAAAGATTTAGAATTTAACTTCAACTTAACAAGTAAAGTTATTGCACACAGTAAAAGTTAGCAGTAGACCTCGGCCAGGCGCATGGAGGGTCCTCAAAGCTGCATTTTCTCCATAATAATTTGCGAGATGACAAGTTTTCCAAGAGGAGGTCGTAATTCTCCATATCTTGTGGGTAATACTTTATCATCAGATGACAAGTTTAAGAGTTTTAACAAATCACCTGTGAGACAAGTGCTATTAGAAACTAATAGAAGAATTTTACTTCCCACAAGTAAATCAAATATTTGCAATTATGGAGACCATGCTGCTGTATTCATAGTGCTACTCACAATGCTGCTTTCCTACTATGTACATGCATGCCAAATCAATGGGCTAAATGTATAAGAGAAACCACAAAGTGCACACAACTATCAATATTAGATCAATAACAATTAAATATTTCTCTGAAACTTTGATGATTATTGACCTGATATTGATAGTTGTATGACTTCTATGGATTCTTTTATACATCTAGACCATTGATTTAGAGAATATAGAGAGCACAAGTGTGAACTAAGGCACCATCAAATAAATGAAACTAGCATCATACACTAACCAAGTTTAGGGAGCATTGCATCAACAGTCTCTGGATCAACAGGAACTGGACATTCATACATATGTTGATTTCGGAAAGAGTGAAACAAAGGAGAATACGCTGATGATCTCTTTGGATCCAACAAAGAAATGCATATAGAACGTGAATGCACAAGGCCAGACTTTGAATGTGAATCTTCCAAAGCATGATCAAATATCCTTGCAACAAAACTGCATAAGAAGTGATTGATAAGTCAAAACAACGATCACTTATCTACATACTACCATAAAAACTGAAAAATAAAGAAGTAGTTCTTGGTCAACCTAGGGCTATAAAGTTTGGCAGCAAGAGCAGATAGGGCATTACGGGCTATAAAACATAATGTTTCTGCTGCATTTGCATGAACCTCAGGCAGAATCTGATCCAAGGAGAAAAATTAATATTATAACCATAATCACATTTATATAATCATATGAAAGGCCAAATGTTATTGAAACTTCAATTTGTCACGCACATTGAAACGTGCTATAATGTGATCAGGATACAGAAAACAGAAGTGTCAACTCATATGTAACAGTAACACAATCAAGATAACCAACTTCTGTCAGATTGCAAAAGTAATCTCCATTCAATAGAATGAATGCATAATCTGATTATATGAAACAGGTTTAGCCAAGTAAATATATCTTATTCGGTGTCATGCCAAGCTCTCTCTTGAACATTTCACACATTTGATTGTACAGGGATACTGGACATTTGCTCAACATATATTCTCTCATTATCTGGACATATTCTTAGGGTACCAAATACTCCATGAATACAACTTCCAATAATAAACATATCATGTATTCCACCTATGAATTTATCCACAAACAAGAATCACAATACCAGAACCAGACTTTCATAGAATACTTACACAAGGCCATCATTTCTCTCATTCACAAATATCATATTAGTACTAATTCCATTCACAAAGATCATGGTTAGATAAATTTACATTCATGCCCATTGGGTCCGAATTACATCGATCTCTCATTGTGTATATGCATCTTTTGTATTGAACTACAAAAAGGAAAAAAAAAGATAAATTCAACATAAGTTTACGTCCATTTATTAAATTAAAACTAGCACTAAATAAAAAATAAATAATTTAAATACGAGGCTAGTAATGGGAGTAGTAGGATTATGCACTATTTCGTGTATATACTTTTGCACATAGTACCCGCATCCTACAGAATCTAACTGACGAGGGCACTGTATATTGCCTTTGAGGACAGAGTAGTCTGTAATCATGTATAGTTAGATCGATACATAACCCAGAGGTTTTGATGTCTTTAGTAAAATGTTTCATATCCTTGGCTCCAGGCTCAAGGTGATCAGTTTTTTGTCCTGATAACCCAGTACTGGTGGCCCACTCCCACTGATCCAAAGGGCACTCATGCCCCCCCCCAAGGCTGAGACCCAAAAGACATACGAATTTTTCCTTATTTAAGCTCACTATTCAACACTAATTGTGCATTTGACGAACAATTGAATGCTAAATCTAAAAAGCCTAAGTCATTATCCAAAATTGCTGTTCAAGGTAACTAGCAAGCACATGAGAGGTAACTTTGTCTAATGTCTTGAATAGATATTAAGGCAAGAATCATAACTCTTACCAGCAGGGTCAACTTCATTAGATAGTTTTTTCCTTATTTTAGCCAAACTGTCCTCCACAAATCGCTCATGGCCTTCAAGAATTATACCAAGATATCCGTACACATTGCTCTAGATCTTTAACTAAATAATTTCACGTTCATCTTTAGAGAAAGGTGCATCTTTATATAGAATTTTGGCCTGCAAAAGCATTTAGAAAATGAGATTGCCAACTTGATTGGACTACTAAAGATTTGAAATCAAGGAGTGCAATGCAGACAAATTTGAGATTACTAAAGAAATCTATAGAGTACACACATTATCTCAGAGATAAAATAAATGGAGCATCATTTCTCATAATATAACCACCAATGGAACTATCCAAAGACAATCTAGTGATATTGGTACGATGCACCATATACTCAATTGACCAATTAGAGACTACCTGCTTGAATATAGTACTTGTCCCAGATCCATCATAACCAACTAAAAGGAGCTTTTGAAGAGTAAGGTAGTCAGGAAAAGTTCTGTAAACAAGGTTGCTGTCTGGTTCCCCAGAACAAGTTGAAGATTTAGAAGGAACCGGTAGTGATAACAAAGTATAGACAAGCTTCGTTCCAGCCTAAAATGTAATCAAGAAGTTAAAAACAAGTATATGACCGGTTATAGCTACATATGTACGCTAAAATCAAAATTAACTGTCTATTTACACAAGATAGTACCTTCCCCTATATGTACCCTTTGGTGTTCTTTTGACCCTCCTTTTGGTACGATCCATCCTTATTGACCCAAAAGTGTGGATTACCAGCGCATTGAAAAAACCATAAACAACCAAAAAAAAAAAAAAAAACCAAAAAAAAAAAAAAAAAAAAAAAGAAAAAAAAAAACGCATAATACGCCTCAAAAATTAGATGGAGACTTCGCACCCTTTGATGGAGATTTCGGCTCTTTTGTAGCCTTATCTGTCTTCTTTGGCAACAGAATCAGGTTGGTATTTGGAAGAATACTGCCGCTAGCAATAGTTACGCCAGCGAGCAACTTTTCGAGTTCTTCATCATTCTTAATCGCCAATAGAACGTGCCTTGGAATGATCCTGTTCCTCTTGTTGTTTCTCGTTGCATTTCCGGCTAACTCTAGAACCTGCATATCGCATCCATAGAAGATCAATACAATGAGGATTAGAAAGACCTAGATGAAGAAGAGGAAAAATGACAATTCAGTTACCTAATAACAGCTAAATGCGATTTATTAAAGCTTCCAGAAAACACTATCGTGCAAGAGCTCCTAGCGTCACCTAATAACTCAGAAGAATTTCCTTGACTGATCGATGAGCAGGCAAAAACCATGCGGAGACGGAGGTGATTTTTGTGGACAGGTAGATCTCGACGGCTTCAAAGATTTGATTTGGGGATATGCCGGTGGTCTCTTCGATGACGAGAGTGAAGAGAGGGGAGTGCAAGTTGAAGAGGCGGCGGATTTAGGGATTTAGGGATATATTATTCAATAAAATAAGAAAAAAAAATATTACACCTTTAATGTCGGTTTTAAACCGACATTAAAGCCCATCTTCAATGTCGGTTTAAAACCGACATTAAAGTTCTGTTTTTTTTAAACCGACATTATACATCCGATTTCACTTTTTCCAACCGATATTAAAGCTCGAATTTCTTCTAGTGACTGTTACTAGTAACTCCATTTTAGCTTATTAATTCTCAACCTTTTATTTCGATAATAGATTCTTGTGTTAAAACAAAGTTCCATATCGATCACCTATGTAAGCTATCTTTCCATCTAACTCATATTCTCCTAAAGTTCCACATGATAATGAGATATTTTTCTTTTACACTAAAAAAATTCCTTGTAACCCTTCATATCATCTCCAAACCATACTTAACTAGGAGTTTTGAATACATTAAATTCATTTCTCTTTCTAAAAGAGTAAACTTTCTTGGATACTTTTTTTTTCCCCACTTTTCAAGTGGAACATAATCTCTTTACTAAAGTATATTTTACTTAACTCCTCCATAAGTCTTATCTCTCTCACTAAGAATTTTCATCTTGTAGAATTCTTCTTTGCCAATTTTCATGCTTTTAAACTCCAAAAGACTTCATTTGTTCAAATTTGTCCAACTTTGATCTTCTCATCACAATAAGGCTATGGATTTAATTAATCTAGGTACTCTAAAATAATCCTTCAACCCAAACAAATAACACTTTGCTTTATCCCCTTTAAGTCTAAACTCATGTCCAACTATTTTTGCTTCCTTTAATGACATCAACTTAGCTAGATATTTCGAAAGAATCCTTCATATCACTGCACATACTTTACCTAGTCTATCAAGGCGTAGTATTACCAAAGTGATTATGACTTATTAATCCTTTCCAAAATTCTTCTCAAAATGTTTGGTTTTAATATCTCAGAACCTTTAATAAATCCATAGTCTTTTTTTTTTTCTCCTTCTTATCCATAAAACAACTTTTAACCTTATACTTGAGTATGTGGCCTGTGAAGGAATTTATTTATCCAAACACCAATTGCACTACTCAACAAAAATAAATAAATAAATAAATAACACTAGTCCTTAATGAATTCTTATCTAGACAATTTTATTCCTTGACATTTAAATACCTTTATTCCTAAATTTTCATAACTTTACATAGTTTCATCAACCTTTAAGATCTCTGAACTGAGGTATATATTTGTTTGTTTCTAACAGAATTTCCATGAGATAAACTAGTGCCAAATGACCTCATAATTTTTTTTTCTCTTTTTGTAGCGTCGTACGTGAATAATCCGCTTATAATAATTTCTAATGAGTCACTGACCTAGCATTAGAATATAGCTAGTGCATTTAAGCTAAACAAAAATTTTAATGTACAACTACCATAAAACTTTAAATTGATAAGACATACCTGGCGATGACGAGAAATCCGTTTATGGGTCATTGGGACAATTTGGACTTACCTAGTAAGTCAGTCTACAGAACCCAAAACATAGGCTCTGATACCAACTGTAACGACCCGACTTCCTAGGACTCAAGCTAGGCTGTTACTAAACGCATACATGTATGGAAGTTAAAATGACACCCTTTTTATAATGAAATAAATGCTAAATAAATAAGATAACTTAAAAGATCTTCATTAAATTCAAATATTAAAATCAAATGATAGGGTACCCATAAGTCATAAATGGAAATAAATAAGTCTGAAAACAAATCTTAATAGAAAGTTTCAAACATCAAAACTGAAAGTAGAAAAACATGAAAAGAAATCTAAATATCATGAGCAGAAGCATAAAACTGTTCCCAATGGCTCGATCACGGATTCCGCTTGTCATTCGTCGGTGCATCTCTACCTTTACCTGAAACGACAACATGAGAAAGGATGAGTATAAAATACTCAGTAAGTAACCCCACTACTAGGGTCAGGCTTTGGTGGGACATATAAACTGCTCTAGTTCTCATGGGACACATATAAATTGCTCTCGTCCTTATGGGACACATACATACATGAAAAACTTATTTTTATCCTACTGTAGTTAAGTATGCCAACTACCTCTAGTAAGTCCCGTAGGACCCACAACATCTGGTGAGTCTCGTAGGACCTACAACCCTTGGTGAATTCCGAGGGAAACACAATCTCTGGTGAATCCCAAGGGAAACACAACCCCTGGTGAATCTCGAAGGAAACACAACATCTAGTGGGCATCTAACTAATCAATAAAGACACTATCGCAGTCTCAACATCACAACTATCAGAACATGGTTCTATAACATACATATACACCTCAACATCATGGCTTTACAACATGCACATATGTCTCAATATCCTCATATCAAATACAACCTCATTGAATCAAGTATCAACTCATACTAGCATGCAAATATCTACGTGCACAAATAAATCTTTCAGATCCTTATACAAGAACATATATTGGCCATACTATACTATCCGTCTATCATGCTATCGTTCTATCATAATATTCATCTATCATGCTAGCATATATCTAGTGTTGGCCCGTGGGCAGTTCCAGTAGTAAGATTACTTACTTCGATACTAGATTCAGATATCGATCCAAGCGGCAGTCTTCAATAATCAATCTTTGAATTCAATTCCCTAACGAAGCCTGAGCAATAACCACCCTCAAGATTCCAATCTCCAAAATCTTCCTTCAATCAAACCCTGCTTCCAACTTTTAACCTATTTTTTTCCTTAAAATTTTCAATTCACAAAGAATTTAACTAATCCTCTTCAACAATGAAATTAATTTTTGACATTAATTTCAAATTAAATTTGTGTGACATAACCCCCTTCCAAAATGAAATTAATTCTTGACATTAATTTTAAATTAAATTTATGTGACATTAACAGTCCAATTTCCATAACTTCTTCTGATTAAACTATTAAATTGAAACATCCCTTTCTTAGCAATTAAATCACAATAATTACATTTTGAATTTCTAAAATTCCAAAAATGTCCTCTAATACTAGAAAATATTGAAATTACATTAAGAACAAAATTCGAGGTGTTAAGAGAACCCACGACCTTGCTATATTTCTCTTTGCTTTCTTGGATCATTCTCCTTGTATCTAACTTTTCTCTTCCATATCTGTATTTTATATATTCCTTCAGGTTTCTTTTCTAGAGTTGACTGTCTTTTTAGTGTCCATTTTCTATTTCGGGACCGATTGAGGGGTTTCTCTAGGAGGAATACAGGTAATGGTTATGAATTATGATGTTCCTATGAGTTTTGTTTTTTGTTTTTTTTTTTTTTTTCTCATTTGATTGTGTTCTGTTTGCGGGTTGATTGGCATATATATTCTGATTTCTTCATCAAATGAATATTACTCTAAACTTTGAAGTTTCATACATTCTAGATGGTGTTGGTTCTATTGAACTGTAATGAAAATAAGCTAAAAAATTTAGCTATAATCAGTTCAAGACCCAACTGAAGCTACTTCAGCTAGCTCACCTCTCAAACAAATAAAAAATTTCAGTTAGAAGAGTTAACCAAAACAAACGAACTACTTCTGTAAACTGAAATCTCTGTGTGTAAATACTCAAACATTACTAAATAAAAAATAGTTGAGAGAAAAGATCTTTAATACAACTTAGAAGCTTTATAAAGAAATTTTCATACCTTTAACCGTGGATGTAGGTCTTTATGGCCGAACCACTTAAACCATTATGTAGATCTTCTTCTCCTCAATCTTTTCCTATCATGCATGCTTCGATTTATGTTCTATGCTCTCAAATCTACACAGAACATCAAGGAGGTTAGGGAGAAAAATAAGAACCTAGCCTAAAGATGTCTCTCATCTGAAACAAAAGAGGAAGACAAAAGTTTTTTTTTTCTTTTTTTTACTCATCTTTTCTCTTAAGTTTGCGACGTGGCACAATGTACTTCGCACATAAAAAAATCAATTCTGTTTTGCCCCAGCTAAGGGAGGAAATTTATTTAATTAGGCTCCTTTTAAATCATCAGCAATTAAGCTAAAAGGCTATCGTTTATAATATAAACAAATGATTTTTCTGTAGTTGCAATTTGTTGCAACTTCCAAATTATGACGCATTCACCTATAGAGGAAAATGCTCAGGCTAAAACCAAGGCCAATGCAATAGGACTAGTTATTATTGGATGTTCTATTTTGCATCATTTACTCCCTCTCATTTCTCTGAAGCATCGGTTAAGGTACACTTTTTTTAAGGGAGTATTATGAAGTTTTCTGACCAGTATCAACATTCTGTGATGTATTAAGCATGTTCCATCCTATTTATCTGCTTCCCTGATTTATATTGAAGCTTTCAAGTCTGGAAAAGTAATTTTTTGGTTAGTTGGTTCAGTTTATACAAGATATTCGTTCTAGAGAGAATGAGAGTCAGTTCAGAGTGTCCCTGTTTATGTAATGCTTGTCGTAAGTGGTTGTTATTCGGTGTATTAATCAGATCCTACTCCATTTATTTTTCCAGATTTACCTTCTTTTTCAAAAAGAATGGGATGAAGGTATCCTGGTATCAGTGAGTTTCAGGTATTTATTAAACATTACCCTTTCATCGTATTGTTAACCCCTGTTCTTCGGGTTTTTTTGGCCATCCAAGTATTTTGTTTCATATCTCATGAAGATCCTACCAGGTTGAAGGATGTACAACAAATGTTGTGCTTTATATTGATTTGAATGTTTTAGGTTACATTTCTAAATTCAACTAGAAAGTGATTTGTGACCATTGGATATATTATGCTTGGGACCTAAATATCTTATTGACCTTTTTTACTTCATGTGAATTTGATGTGGCTGAGACCGTGTAACTTATTTGCCAACTTGGGTCGAACTGTATGTTGTTTAGATTGTTTATTTTAAAAATTTAAAATGATTTGGATGAGGCTGAATTTGATTTATTTACTAATTTTATTGATTTACAATTTTGTGGTCTTTTATTTTGGCTTTGAATAGATATAACAAACTTAATTTGTACAATGATTTAATGCAATTTTTATGTAATTTGTTTATGCAACATAGATTCATTTGCATAAGTGTCTGTTGTTAGATTTGATTTGAGTTAGTTTTATTTCTTAGCATATGAGGTTTAGTTTGAGTTAGTTTGATTGTAGGGAGTAGTTTATATTGTTATGTTTTAGTTAAATGATTTGGATGAGGTTAAAATTTTATTTGTTTGCCAATTTTATTGATTTACAATGTTGTGGTCTTTTATTTTTTTGGCTTTTGAATATGAATATATGACAAACTTAATTTATATAATGATTTTAAGCAATCTTTATTTAATTTGTAAATTGTAAGGTTGTTGAGATTTGGTTTGAGTTAATTTGATTGTAGGGAATAGCTTATGTTGTTATGTTTTAGTTTAGTATTGATTATTTTCTTTATTTTTAGCTTTAATGTTCTTAATTTCAAGCTTAGGTTTGAGATTAGTTGTTATATTTATATGGTTGAGATTAGTATATGGGATGAATATCGGGATATTGAGATTAGTATAGTTTTGACTATTTGTAAAGTATTGAGTTTGAAATTAGATTGAGTTGAATTTTAAGTTTTAATGTTGAGTTTTGATGTGTGCTGAGAGGGGAAGTGGGTGGGTGAGGACGAATGTCTAGATTTTATTTGAAGTTACTTATGTTACTAAGTTTAAGTTTAGGTTTTATATTGAATTTGAAATTAGTATATGGATAAATGCATTGTTATGCTTAAGTTTTGTATTAATGTTACTATGATTAAAGGGGTAAATTAATGATGCATAAAATTAATTATTTAGTAGTATTGAAACTATTTAAATTTGTATTTTGCAGGTATGTTGTAATTTATGTTCAATGAAAGAAGTAAGAAGAATCAAGATATGTTTGGTAGATATTATGTAATTGTAGATTTGTATTTTGTATTTTGAAATTCATGTTTCGTCGATGTCATATAATTGTAAATTATTTTTTTGAAACTTAATTGCATGTTAGGTAAGAAAACTAATTAAATGTAAAAACGGTTGATTTTAGTTTATTTACTTACATTTGTGAGATTGAAGCCACTTTCAATTATTGCTTAAAAAAGTTAATAGGTTTGATGGTCAGTAAATTTAAAAAATTATATAAAAAAGTCCATCCCTAGTGCTAAATTTTAAGGTGTCGGAAAAAATAGAAAAAAAACATATGTACATTTTTAAGCCTTTTTCGATGCCAAATTAGCATCGGAAAAGATACCATCTCTCGATGTTTATTTTTCGAATATGGCATTGGAAAAGATCTTTTTTCCATATATCCAATCATTTGCCACCAAAGAAGTGACGTCGGCATAGGATATTTATCCCGACGTCGATAAACCAAATATTGGTGTGGGGAAAGGTGACTTTATGTTGACGCTACCATTTTGGCGTCGACATATTTCCTCCCAATTGCAACCGTCGCGAGATCAACTTTTTCCGACGAAGGAACTTTTTTGCACCGGGATCTTGCCAACAGTAAAAAAAAAAAATATCGAGAAAGGCTTTTCCGATGCTTTTTTGACTTTTCCTGATAGTTTTTCCATCGGAAAAGTATAATTTCTTGTAGTGACTACTTTTAAAGTTTCACCTCTAAATTTCTATATGTTTTGCTATCCATTTTCATTCATGTTTTCAAAACCAAGTCAAAATTTTTTAAGTAAAAAAAAAGAGTTTTTTAGACTTGCTATAACTTTTACAATTTAATTAGAAATTTGAGTGTTTCTTTATTTAAGATGAAAATCATAATTGAAATTTAGAGAAGAAATAAACCTAAATTTTAAAAATAGAAAAGTGAAATCATACTAAAAAAATATCATGAAATTTTAGTGACTAAATTTTTAAGGAGTATTTTCAAAAATAGAAAAATAAGAGAAACTATTTATACAAAATAGTAAAATTTAATATTTTTAATAAAAGTCTATAAGTGTCTATCATTGATAGAAACGGATAGAAGTTTATCATCGATACTATATGATAGACGTTGATAAAGTCTATCAATGTCTATCGATATGATTTTTATTATTTCTATAAATAGTTTGACATATAGAATATGTGAAAATTTCTCATTTGCGATTTGGTTTACATGAATATTTGTGCACCGTTGACATAGATTTGTGATAAATACATTTCACACGGCCCAATTGTTATCGTTTGTTATTAGTTTTTAAATTATGATTCCATTGATCGTCTGAATCATAAATAATATAATAACAAAAGTAACGACAAGATGGCCAAACAAGAAGAACCAAACGCATAGACTTTTATGATAAAATTTTCCTCTTGGGTCTAACGGCAACATCTCAAAAAGTTGAACTTTGAAGGGCCAAACAAATAGTTTGTTCCATTATATAAAGGCATAAACAATCCCTTACTTCTGTTCATCTCACTTGGGAAAGTTTAAAAAGTATTGTTCTTCCCATGGCAAAATTGGCTTTGTTGGTTTCTCTTTTCGTTTGGGTTGTTTCTCTTCTAGATTTTTCTCAAGCAATCTCTTCTTGTAATGGACCGTGTCAAACCTTGAATGATTGCAAAGGTCAATTGATTTGTATAAATAGTCAATGCAATGATGATCCCGATGTTGGAACTCACATTTGTTCAAACGGCGGCGGAGGAGGTAGAGGTGGAGGTGGAGGAGGAGCAAAATTTCCACCATCTTCAAGTGATGGTTGCGAGGCATTTGGAAACTTGAACTGCAAAGGAAAATTGTTCCCCCAGTTCAAATGCTCGCCTCGAGTGACTTCCTCGACTCGAGCCATCCTAACAAACAACGACTTTAGCAGAGGTGGTGATGGTGGAGACCCTTCTGAATGTGATGGCAAGTTCCATCACAACTCTAAAAAAATAGTGGCATTGTCCACGGGTTGGTACAATGGGGGCTCTAGATGTGGGAAGAAGATCAGAATTACGGCTAGAAATGGAAGGTCAGTTTTGGCTAAGGTGGTGGACGAATGTGATTCTATTAATGGATGCGACAAGGCACATGCTCACCAGCCGCCATGTCGGAACAATATTGTGGATGGTTCAAATGGAGTGTGGCACGCTTTGGGACTTGATATAGATGTAGGTGAAGAACCTGTCATCTGGTCAGATGCTTGATAAAAAAAATAATATCATATTTTAATTTTGCATGTAGTCTTGAATTTATAGAAATGTTATAATCCTGTAAGGATCATGAGTGCAAAGACACGACTAGTCTTTCATCATTGATCTCTCGCAATGAATACAGTTGGTCTCGAACCAACTTAATTAATTAAGCTTGTATAAGTTATTTTCAATATAATTGTAGTTTTCCTAGTTGAGCTAAACTATATTATAAGTGGATGGCTTCATTTCAGTGAATAATATATATCCGTCTAGTATAAATGAATTTGAATATGTTTGACTCAAATACATTATATTTTTAGTTTGTTTATAACTAATTTTTTCTAACGGTCAGCTGGTATATCATTGTAAATACCATTGATTTCGAATTCAAAAAATAGAGAGTTATCTTCTTTTCTTAGTTTTTTTGCAAACTAAAATCTGTAAGCAATCTTCAGTTAGTAAAAGATTTCAGATCTTCCCGTGGACGTAGGCAACCTTGCCGAATCACGTAAATCATTGTGTTTCTTTCTTCTTCCTTATCTTTCTTTCTTTTAATCGAGTAATACTTCACTACGAATCGCGTGCCAATCGTTTACAGTACAAATCACATCGAGTATCAAGTTATCGAGTCAATCATGCATCGAATTACTGCTATCGAGTAGGTCCGAGTAGATTGTTTTCACCTTCGAGTTTCATCGAGGATCGTTCAAGAACCGTCGAGTACGATCGAGTATTAACTCTGTTATCATCGAGTTGCATCGAGGATTTAACAAAGACCAGTTAGACGAAGAAGGGAATTCTGTTCGAGGATCGAGTAGCAAGGTGTCGAGCGTTGAGTTCCGAGTATCGAGGATTTGGCAGAATTGATTTAAGTCATTTCTTCATCTCTTTAACAGTGATCTTGAGTATTTGGGACTTGTAAAGAGTCTTCAGCCCAACAATTATAGGTATCAGAGCACTTAAAGGTCATCAAGGTCATCTTTCTTGGAGCTTCAAGATTATCAAGAAATCAAGACTTGATACTCGTTCGATCAAGAAATGGCCGTTGCAAGATATGAGATCGAGAAGTTTGATGGAAAATGGGATTTCGACCTATGGAAGGCCAAAATCAAAGCCATTCTTGGAAAGTAAAGAGTACATAAGGCCCTTTTAGACCCATCAATACTACTAACCACCATATCAGCACAAGAAAGAGAAGACATGAAGCTCACAACATATGGGACTCTGGTTCTGAATCTTAGTGACAATATTCTGAGGCAAGTAATTGATCAAGACATGGCTTACAAGATGTGGGTCAAGCTAGAAGGTCTATTTGCTACAAAGGATCTCCCCAACAAGATGTATCTAAGGGAGAAGTTCTTCAAGTTCAAGATGGATTCTGCCAAGCCTCTTTCAGAAAATTTGGATGAATTGAAGAGGATAGTCTCAGAATTCAAGAGTCTTGATGAGAAAATTGGCGACAAGAATGAGGTTTTTGTGCTATTAAACTCTCTACCCGAAGCCTATAAAATGGTGAAGAATGCTCTGAAGTATGGCAGAGAATCAGTCACAACCGATGCCATCATCTCAACATTACGAACAAGAGAGCTAGAGCTTCAGTCAGTTAAGAAAGACCAGCCTAATGCATAGGGGTTGTTTGCCAAGGGGAAGAATAAGAAAAACCAGTCTAAGGGAAACAAAAACCAGTCAGGTAAAGAGCACAAGCCAAAGAACAAGTTGAGATGCAATTACTGCAAGAAGAAAGGTCACCTAATGAGAGATTGCTATAGTCTAAAAAGAAAAAACCAAGAAAAAGGAGAAGGATCAGAAGGGGAAACAACCAGAAGCATTTGTGATTGAAGGTTTCTACTTTTACTCTGATGCTTTAGCCTCACCAGAAATCAAACTAACAAACCAGTCCTCTTGGGAAGCATGATTGGGTGCTAGACTCCGAATGCACCTATCACATGACACCTTTTGGACCTTAGTTTAATACTTACAAGGAAATCGATGGAGAATCAATGTACATGGGCAACAATGAAACCTATAAGATAAAGGGGGTTGGTTTAGTATCCTTGAAGCTAAAGGACGGACCAATCAAACTTCTAAGAAATGTTAGACATGTACCTTTGCTCAAGAGCAACTTGATATCTTTGGGCATGTTGGACTCTGTTGGGTATGAATGCTGAGGAAAAGGTGGAGTTCTGGAAGTGATCAAAGATTCCAAAGTTTACACTGTGAGAGGAGTAGAGATGATGACAAGTGCCTACACAGCTTCAACATCAAACTTGATAGAGATTAACCCGAGGCATAAAAGACTCTCCCATATTAGTAAGAAAGGGATGCAAGGTCTATCCAAGCAAGGAATCCTTCCCAAAGGTATCAGTGAGCACCTTTCCTTTTGTGAGTATTGCATTTTAGGTAAAGCGACCAGGCAAAGCTTCACAAAATCTCAGCACACCACTAAAGGAGTATTGGACTATGTCCACATCTCCTACACCAAGCCTTAATGGCTCAAGGTATTTTCTAACCTTTATTTATGATTTTTCTAGGAAAAGCTGGATATACTTTCTTAAAACTAAGGACCAAGTATTTGAGAAGTTTAAAGAATGGAAAACCATGATAGAAATTCAAACATCTAAAAGGTTAAAATACTTTAGAACCGATAACGGGCTTGAATTTTGTAATGAACACTTTGATAAATTTTGTAGTGAGAATGGTATAATTAGGTATGGGACAGTGAGGTATACACCTTAACAAAATGTGGTTGTTGAGAGGTTAAATAGAACCAAAATGGAAATGGTTAAGTGTTTGCTCTCTGATGCTATCTTAGGGGAAAGTTTTTGGGTAGAAGCTGTATCATATATTGTGTATACCTTAAATAGGTGCCCTCACATATCTTTAGATTTACTTACACCTGAGGAAAAGTGGACTAAACATCCCTCTAACCTAGATAATCTCAAGGTATTTGGTTGTTTAGGGTTTGTACACCAAAATAAGGGAAATTTAAAGGCCAGAGCAGTTAAATGTATGTTTATAGGCTTTACAGAGGGTATCAAGAGATACAAAATGTGGCATCTTATTGAGAGAAAGTTCCTAGTGAGTAGAGACATCACCTTTAGAAAGAGAAGATGTTTATGCAAAAGGAGAAAAAGGTAGAGGATGAAGAAGAGTCATCCAATACCGGTTTTGAGGTGGAGTTACCATCCGAGCAGCCAAATGAATCTAGCCAGCCTAGTAACACAGAGGAATCAGAGGAAAATGTAGAGGAACATGAGGAGACAGTATGTGAACAACCTGATTTAAGTCAATATGTCTTAGCTAGGGATAGACAAAGAAGAGCTATCACACCTCCAGCTAGATATACTGAAATGAATTACATGAATTTGGTTTCAAATGCTTTAGTAGCTTCTACTAACTAAGAACGAAATACCTTTGAGGAAATAACAAGTTGTGCTAATGCAAAGGATTGGATTGAGGCAATGAATCAGAAGATGCATTCACTAAAAGTGAATGACACTTGGTCCTTGGTTATTCTACCAAAAATGTATAAACTTGTTGCTTCTAAATGGATTTTTAAACTTAAAGAAGGAGCATCCTGTGATCAAAAGACTAGGTTTAAAGCTAGATTGGTTGCTAAGGGGTTCACTCAAAGGGAAGGAATAGACTATGTTGA
This sequence comes from Benincasa hispida, assembly GCF_009727055.1. Lineage (NCBI taxonomy): Eukaryota > Viridiplantae > Streptophyta > Magnoliopsida > Cucurbitales > Cucurbitaceae > Benincasa > Benincasa hispida. Next base: position 11,589,445 of record NC_052358.1, read on the forward strand.
GATTTTCTCTCCTGTTGTAAAAAAAACTTCAATAAGATTTCTTCTATCCTTAGTTGCTTAAAATAATCTAGAATTGTATCAACTAGATGTCAAAACTGCTTTTCTTCATGGATATCTAGTAGAAACAATCTATATAACGCAATCTAAAGGATTTGAAGTTAAAGGAAAAGAAAATCTCTTCTGCTTACTCAACAAGTCTATATATGGGTTAAAACTGTCACCTAGATACTGGTATAAGAGATTCAATGACTATATTTCTAGCATTGGATTCAAAAGAAGCTCATTTGACATATGTGCTTATGTAAACATAGGTTCTTACAAGGACAAAGTTTACCTACTCATATATATAGATGATATGTTACTGGCAGGTAGGTCTAAAGAAGATCTAACCCATGTTAAAAACCTCTTAAAAAGAGAGTTTGATATGTAGGACTTAAGAGAATCAAGCAAGGTCCTAGGAATAGAGATCTATAGGAATAAAGAGGAGTCTATTCTAAACATCAGTTAGTCCAACTATTGTGAGAAAATCCTTAAAAGGTTTAACATGATTAATACCAAACCTGTGAGTTTACCCATTGCCCAGCACTTTAAGCTTTCCTCAGCTAACACTCCTAAGGATTCTAACCAAGAACACCTGAAACAGATGGTTGTCATACCCTATAGTCAAGTTGTTGGAAGCCTTATGTATTTAATGATTTCTACTAGACCTAATCTCTCATATTCAACAAGCTTAGTTAGTAGATATATGTCTAATCTTGGTAAGAGACACTGAAAAGCTACTAAATGGATCCTAAGGTATCTAGTTTGGTCTAAAAACTCTAAGTTAGTTTATCAAAGGTTAGATGAACCAAAATTATAGCTTTATGGATATGTTAATGCTGACTATACTAGTGATTTGGACAAAATAAGGTCCTTAACAGGCAACCTTTTCCTATTTGGTCTTAATGTAGTCAGCTGGAAAGCATCTCCTCTGCCTGTAGTAGCCTTATCTATGACTGAAGCTAAATATATGGCTTTAACTGAAGCAATCAAAAAGGCTTTGTGGTTTAAGGGACTGCTGAAAAACTTTTAAATAGATCAAACAATAGTGAAACTCTACTGTGATAACCAAAGTGCTATCCATTTGTCCCCAAATCCACAATTCCTTACTAGAACAAAGCACATTGATATCAAATATCACTTCATTAGAGATAAAATTAAGACAGGGGAGATAGAAATCTTAAAAGTCCAGGGAGATAGAAATCTTAAAAGTCCATACTTTTGATAATGCAGCTGATATGCTAACTAAACCTGTTATAAAGCTTAAATTGTTTAAATGTTTAGAATAGATTGATTTTAAGCTTATAGACACGGGGTAGACAAACCAGTTAGAATAGAGAAAAACATGAAGATTGCAGGCGTTGGAGTCAATGTGGAGAATTTGAAGAAGTTTGACTCAAATACCTCAGATTTTCAGTTTGTTTATAACTAACTTTTTGTAATGGTCAGCTGGTATATCATTATAAATACCACTAATTTCAAATTAAAAAAAAAAAATAGAGAGTTATCATCTTTTCTTAGTTTTCTTGCAAACTAAAATCTGTAAGCAATCTTCAGTTAGTAATAATTTTTAGATCTTCCCGTGGACATAGGCAACCTTGTCGAACAATGTAAATCACTATGTCTCTTTCTTCTTCCTTATTTTTCTTGTTTTCAATCAAATAATACTTCATTGCAAATCACGCGTCAATCGTTTACATTACAAATTGCATCGAGTATCAAGTTATCGAGTCAATCTGCATTGAATTATTGCTATCGAGTAGGCCCGAGTACACCGTTTTCACCTCCAAGTTGCACCAAGCATCGTTCAAGAACCGGCGAGTACAATCGAGTATTAACTCTGTTCTCATCGAGTTGTATCGAGGATTTAACAGAGACCAGTCAAATGAAGGGAATTTTGATCGAGGATTGAGTAGCAAGGTGTCGAGCATCGATTTTTGAGTATCGAGGATTTGGCAAAATTGATTTACGTCATTTCTTTATCTCTTCAACAGTGATCTTGAGTATTTGAGACTTGTAAAAGGTCTTCAGCCCAACAGAATCTATACTAATACTTTTTTTTTAACAAAAAAGTTTAGATATTCAAAACATATACGATGATTTTATCTATTGAGATATATCCAGGTGTGTCTTGAGTTGCACCTATCCATTGACAGTAGTCCATTCTAATTATACAAGAAAAATATTAAAAATAATTATATATAAAAAAAAGAGTTTATCATGTGACAAGTAATTATCGTTGAGTCTAAATGGTGAGAGTAAAATTGGAAGCACTAAGGGGCCATTTGGTTGGAGGGAAAAGAGGCTAGGAATGGGAATGGGTTTACAAAGCCCATGTTTGGTTGGTGAGATTTGTTTATTTATCTTGGAAATGGGAATTCCTAAATATTGAGAGGTGTGGGTTTTCATTTCTTCTTCCGCTTCCTACCACGATTTTCCTTCTGATAAGCGATCGTATAGTTACGAAATCGACAATTAAAGAACACAAAAAAAGGGGAACATAGAGAAGATTGACACACAGATATACATGGTTCACTAACAAGGCCTCATACCAATGGAAATAGTCATTCTCACTTATATACCCATGATCCTCCTCTTATCTAACCCATGTGGGACTTTGGTCGCATTCCCAACATGCATAGTATTTTGTAAACGATTGTTTGGACTTGTTTTCACAATCTCAATTTTTTTTTTTAATTCCCATATACAATCCTACACATACTATTCCCAGACATTGTTTTCCCATGCACAACCAAACATAGTCATCCTTGATTCCCATTAATTTTATTCCCAGACATTCTTAATTCCTGGACATTAAGAAAACCTCAATCCAAACAGCCCCTTAAAAGAGTTTATCTAATTCTTCTATTATCTATTTATAGGTTACAAATCAAATAATACTAATCAATGACGATAAGCCTTGCCTATAGAATTGATGTCGGGATTCGATCTCCCAAATATACAATTTCAAATTTTTGACGGAGTTGTTTGTCATGTAAATTTGAATATAATTAATATATTGTTTTTTCAGTATATGTTACAGAAATATACATTCTTTGTTTATATACGGGTTGAAATAACGTTTCCGGTATATGAATTTTAGTTTGTAATGATTTAATTTTATTAGATTAATATATCTTGATCACCTTCAAGATTGTACATTTTGCCGATCGAATTTCAATTTTTTTTGATAGAATATTCATTAGAGTTTACGGACTCCAATATCTTATTAGAGAAACACATGAAGCTTCACCTCAAAATTAATTAAAAGTTGAACACGTAGTTCACGTATTATCTAAAGATTTTGAAGTCTCTCAACTTTTTAACGTGATCAATATAAAAATTATATAAACATACATAATATTATTCACTGAAGCAATGAAGGGTCAAATATGTTCATAAACTGAAAAACAATTAATGAACTACCTAATACACATATCCGGTACTTAATTTAGATGAGACACTTTTGATATAAAAAATTTAACTATAGAAACTAGGGTGCCGTTTGATAACTATTTTGTTTTTTATTTTTATTTTTTAAATTAAACTTATGGACATTACTTCCACCTCTAAATTTCTTCCTTTATTATTTACCTATCAACAATGGTTTTAAAAATTAAGTCAAATTTTGAGAATTAAAAAAATGTAGTTTTCAATAAGTAGTTTTTTGTTTTGGAATTTGGCTAAAAATTCAACCATTTTATTTTAGAAAAATGCAAATCATATAAGAAATATGGATGAAATAGACTTAATTTTAAAAAATAAAGATAAAAAAAAAAATCAAATGATTCACCAACGACGTGTAAATTGTTACTTTTTTTTTACCACTCGTAAGCTGTTATATATTAGTTATTTCCAAATGGTACTTTTGTTTTGATTTATACTATATATATCAAATTCAAAGAATAAATATACATATTTTTTAGGAAAAAGTAAATCTTTAATTATGTTAAATAAAATGGAAAAAATACTTTTTTTTTTATGCAAACTTAAACTTGTGGCACTTGATATAATATCAGATTCAAAGAGTAAATAATTAAAGCTTTAATTATGTTAAATAAAATAAAAAATTTACCGCTCCTAAACTCTATAGTAGGACTATATATATATATATATATATATATTAATTAAAAAACCGTGGATTAAGTCAAGATCCTTGATATGAACCAAGACATCCTTGTATTACCTCCGTTGAAGAAAATCAATGACAATACCTATCAAATTGATCTTGAAGGTAAATAAGGTGTGAGTTCAACTTTTAATGTTTCTGACTTACTCATTTTGATGTAGATAATGAACTTGATTCGAGGAAAAATCCTTCAGAAGGGGGAGAAGATGATATGAACTAGGACACCCCTTGTGTTACCTCGGGGACCAATCACACGCTGAAGAGCCAAAAAGCTACAGTTAGCATTGGATTCTCACATTGAAGATAAGGTGAACGCAATTAATGGGGTTCATGTAGGAATATCTTATCAAAAGGTTTATAATTGGTTTCAGTTGATGCTATAAGATGAAACCGATCTAACTTTGTGAATTTATTTTAATTTGAAAACATACCTTAATTTTTGGGTATTTTCATTATTGGATCCATATATGTTTTGTTTGGGTTTTTAGTTCTTTTTAGTTAGGGGTAGAATGGACTTTTTAAGTACGTTAATTAAGTAGGATGGGATTAAAGGATGGGAGAAAAAGACAGTACGATAATCTTTTCGCTTTTGGAGTTTTAAGGTTTTCTTCGAATGAAAATTCACTGGCAGATGACAGAGTTTCATCATCACTTTTGCAATTCTTGAATCAGGGTTGCATGCCACAAGCATTCAAGTAAGTTTTATCATCTTGTTTGTGAAGTGTTCGAACTTAGAGTAAGGAACTAATTCTCCTTATCTCTTGGTCTTCGATCAAAAGGTAATCAAAATCTACTTTCCCTTTGGGATTGTTGTCAAATTGATTGAGGGTTCTTAGAATTTGATATTAGAGATTCAGAATTTGGGTTTCTAATTTTCAATTCCTAGGGTTTCTATGTCAATCCTACGTACACAAATATGAAATTTTAAGAATTAGTAGACAATCTATGTTCATGGGACTAATTAATAGATGTCAAAAAATGCATGTTTTTATCATTTATTTTAATACATTTTTTATATATAGAAAAAGGCATTTTATGTGATAGTTTGTCCCCGGGATGCCCTAAATCAGATAAAATGAGCAGTTACATGTCATTGAATTGTCTAAAGTGCATTTTTAGTGTTTTGGACTGATTATACGAGCTTTAGACTTTTTTTTTTTTTTTTTTTTTTGCTATTTTGTAGATTTTGACTTCACTACAATTACATTGCCCAAGAAATTGCAGCTGCATCAGAAAGCCCCAAATTTTCAGATTCATGCTCAGTTATTCTGGTTGCTATTTACTTGGTCAAAATTGTTATTCAATGCCTAAAATGATGTGTGAACGTCCGGAACATGATTTTAGGTCAGTTATCAACCATCTTTGTCTATATGAAGGAGAAGAAGCCTCCCATTTCAAGCATTAACTCTTCATAGAATTCATCCATGCTTCATCTATAAAATTCAGCCATCCCTTGGTCGAGATCTCTTCCCCCCCAGTCAACAAGCTTCGAGGATTTGGAAGTCCCTATGGGGTTTGAGCACTCTAGGTCATTCCCACCCTGTGAAAACGTGTAGAGAGATTAGATTTGTCATCAAAAGAAGAGAATCACCCTAGGAAAAAATTAAGAGATCAAGAGTAGTCGAAGGGAGTCACTTGTTTACATTTCCAACTTTCTTTTATTTATTTACGCTCTTTTTTATTATTTCTTTTCTTTCCTGTTCTTGTTCTTGTTGAAAATTTACCTTGTAGACATGATTTATAATTTAATGAAATTTATTCATTTATTATCAATCATGATCTAAATTCTCTAAGGAGTTAAGTTATGTGAATACCCTAGGATTTTATGGCTTGGGCAATGCTTATGTTTTATACCTCTTTGACTTATGCATTTCCTTGATTGAGTTTATGAATAAATATTGTTAAGTTAAACTAATCACTTAGTTTAGCAATCTAGTGGAGTCTTAATATTGGGAAGGTTAGGATATAAACTAATATCACAAAGGAATATGACACTAAGAGCCTAGAAATAGGACTTTCACTACGGCTTAGAAATAAAGGACACCATAGGATAAAGAAATTGCATGCGAATTAATCTAAGATCCAATTAACCATAGAAATATAAGCATTAGCTTCTTAGAATCCCTAAAACAACCTGACACAAGACCGAATAGGAGAAGTTTTCTATCCATGTTAAGTCAATGTCCCAGTTCTTGGGAATGTCCTAAAACTTGTAATTCGTAAATTTCGTGTTAAACATTCTACTTATCAAAAAAATATTATTAAGTATTTTATTCCATAAAATTGTTGATATTGCATTCTATTATGAAAATCTAATAAACAAATCTATGCCTATGAATACTTTAACTTTATGTGGTGACATAAATAGAATCAAGTTATATTATATAGCCTACATGGTCTATAAGTATATGGATAAAATTGATAATCTCATCTTGGTAATACTATTGGATGCAGCCCATTTTGTATGCTGATACAAATGATGTGATCCACAAATCATTCATGTAGAGACATGTGAGTGAGGGCATCCAATGCAATGAGTTTGCATAAGACTGGACCTCGAAATAGTCACTTTTCTTTATGACAATCATTTACTGTTAAAACTGACTATTTCAAACAAAAAAAATGACCTAGGGTAACTCGATCTTAATCCTGAGCTAACTATAAACTCCTGTTTATTTAGGATTATCCTTTGATCTACATAGGTGAGAGTAGTCCAACAACACTCCTCATAAGCCTCCCATTTTGGAGATAAGACAGGATAGATAACTGAGAACATAGCCTTGTAAGATGGAATTCACTCTTATCCGTCTTAGGGTTAACAGATAGGTTGTTCTCTTAAGTGCTGATACTTGATCTTGAACAACGGGGCCCGCACTCTCTTGGTAAAAAAGGACATGATTCATAAGTGGTATTATGAATAAGTTGTTCAATAGAGGGTCAGTGGGAGCTTGAAGAACAAGATGCATTTACAAGGATAAAACGGTAATTTTGATCCAACTGTAAATACGAACGACCTGTGAAGGATCGACTTACCAATTATAGTTAAATGGATAAAATATATATACAGTGAAGAGAGTGCAACTATCAAGCTATAGTGGTGTGCCTTAATAGTTAACGAATAATAATTAATTCGATTTAAAGTGTTTAACCAATTAATTACAAATCGTTGGAGCTCATGATCTGTAGGTCCATTAAGTTCATCTACTAGCTTGTAAATTGGATCAACAAATTGAGTATTAATGGATGGAATTTGGAATTAAGGTTATGAATTTGAAACGTTCAAATTCAATTTAGGGTTTCAATTAACTGTATACGATACAATTGAGACGTTTAATTTAATCGAAATTAAATGAAATAGAAGAATATATTAATATTTAAATTATGATTAAAATATTAATTATACGAAATTGATTCACATTATTGGAATTGGTGTTCTATTAATTTAATATTAAAATATTAAATTAATAATTTAATTAAAATTAAAATTAGTTTTATTTAAATTAATTAATTTGAATTAATTTTATAAAACTAAATATTTAAATAAAATAGTTTATTTAAATAGAAAATCATTTTTTTAACATTTTGATTAAAAAAATGATCAAATGAGTTTCAATGGTTTTTTCCAATTTTTGGAAAAATCCAGTATCTCATTTGAGTGGTTAATCACCAAAATCCATTTTCAGTTCATTAAATTGGTGAAGCTGAAGCTGGCCTCCATGCAAACACTATATCCATGCATCATTTGAGCCTATAAATTGAAGCTTAAGGTTGAGAAATGGGCATTCATTATGTGATTTTGAACCAAAGTTTTGTTGAAGTGAAACCTTCTTCCCTCTCTCAAATTCATCTAAATCCAGCTCAATTTGAGTGTTTCCACTACACAATCCTCACTTGAGATTGGTAGAGAAGATCTTAGTAGTGGTCTACTTGAAGATTCAAGCTTAAATTAGTAGATATCTTGTTGAATTCGTGGAGGTTTCTTCAAAGGTAATGTGTAACTCAAACCCTCTTGTAAACTTGTTATGAGTAATATGTTTAAATCTCAAATTAAAAGTAGTTAGAGTGCTTATTGATTCTGAATCCTTTCGTTGCATGTTATCTAACTCCTTCACTGGTATGATAGGGTCACATTACCCTTTTGGTTGAAATATAATTGTGTCCCTGTTTAACACTCTTGTTACTGCTTTTATTAACATTCAACCTCAAAATCACTTATTTACTAGTTACCCCTTAGTTTGCCTCAAAAAAATTTTCTTAGAAAAATTGAATTGCATAAATAGTTTTGTGGGATTCGACTCTTGAAAAACTACCAGATTTACTACTTTATCGATAGTTTATGTTTGTACTTAGACCATATTTATTCTCATTTTATCATTCACACGGGTTTGGTCGATTACTAATCAAACATCTCAAAATTATTCAAAGATTAAAATTGTAATCATATATATTTTTTTTTAAATATTAGTTAAAGTAGATATCATTAGGACAACTATCCCCATAACAATATGATATGATATGTCGATACATAAACTCTTATGATTTTTGTTTTGGTTCACTTGAAACGCCTAATACTATTGGATATATGTAGCTATTCTCTCCTATAAACCCAAAATCTAATAACATAAAAGAACTATATTTAGGGATTTGGTTTTTAATAGAATATCAAATTTTCTTGTGGATTTTTGGCAGAATATCCATTTTTTTTGTAGAACTTAAGCCGTTTACCAAACAATAGATTGGAATGGACTATTTAAAATACACCTAAAGTTATGCTATATATATATATAACAAGAGACTAGACCAAAGAAAGTTATCCTCAAGAAGAAAAAAGGGGGAAAAAATGGACAACCTTGTCGTAGAGATGGGATTGGAATTTAGATTCCTATGAGAAAAAGGGAATCCAACTCCCATAATTCTCCAAATTCCATTAAAGAAATGAAAGTAAGACAAAGAAAACACCAAAACATTGAGTATTTCCGTCCATGATGTGTAATACGCAGATCTTAATTAACGCGATTATTCGTCCATCAGTATATTCGACGGCCAATCGGCATGTTCACACTGTACTATTAAATTTTCGTAGACATCTCAATATTTCCTATGTTTCTATGAATTCGACGCTTTTGTTATTTCATAGAAAAATCTATACAATATAAAAAATAAGCAGTATAATATACTAATAGTGCTGTCTAGACTACATCTATCTTTGTACGCTTTTTTTTATGCAGCTCAAGTAGTTATTCCATAGAAAATTATCGTGCCACAATATTTTGTAGTAATACTTGGGTACATCCACATCCTCTCTCATCATTCACATACAAAAGTAATTAAAATATTTAAAAAGGAAATAAGAAGAAATTTTCATATGATAAATTATAATTTGACAATTTAATAGAATGCGTGGAGATAGATGCTACTTGGGATGGATCTAAGTGTTTTTTAAATAACGTAAAGTTAATGAGAGCATGGGACTAGATGTAGCTTAGGTCATTTAATCATTAATCATATAAATATAATAATAATAATGAAATCATAAAATTTTCTTTGCATGCGTATATATATAAATTTTTAAAAATGTCTATTAATATCAACAATTTCATCAACATTGTCATAAAATTAAGATGTCGATATTTATGTCAATTTTCACGCACATAATTATTTATTCACATATAATCATATAGAATGACAAGTCAACACCATTGGTCCCATATACGATTAAAAAGAATCCACAGGCGGCTGAATTTTGGGTTCTTATATATATAAAGGCAACAAATGGTCACTTAGATTCAAATCACTTGAAAAGAAACAAGCATCTTCTTCTTCATCATGACAAATTTAAGATCGCAACTATTTTTTGTTATTCTATCTGTCATTTCTATTTTTCATCTTTGTGGCGCAATCTCTTCTTGCAATGGGCCATGTCACACTCTAAACGATTGTCAAGGAAAATTGATTTGCATAAATGGAATATGCCAGGATGATCCTAACCTTGGCACACACATTTGTTCCGGCGGTGGAGGAGGATCAGGTCCACCATCTTCCGGCAACGGTTGTCATTCAATTGGAAACTTGAACTGCAAGGGAAAATCCTTTCCCCAATTCAAATGCTCGCCTCCAGTGACATCTTCTACTCGAGCCGTGCTGACAAATAACGACTTTACCAAAGGTGGGAGTGGAGGGGACCCGTCAGAGTGCGATGGGAAGTTCCATGATAACTCTGACCCAATAGTGGCGTTGTCCACAGGTTGGTACAATGGGGGTTCGAGATGTGGGAAAATGATCCAGATTACGGCTCAAAATGGAAGGTCGGTGTTGGCTAAGGTGGTGGATGAGTGTGATTCCGTGAATGGATGCGACAAAGCGCATGCTCATTTGCCACCGTGTCACAATAATATTGTGGATGGCTCAGATGCTGTATGGCATGCTTTGGAACTTGATATAGATGTGGGCGAAATACCTGTTACCTGGTCTGATGCTTAGAATTTTGCATATGTCTGCATATATATATATATATATATATATATAAACACACATATGCGTGCATGCGATTACAACGTAGTAATAATAAAGTCCGTCAAAACAATGAAATATGAACCTCTACTTTAAAATTTGTGAGAAGGTATTTGATCCTTTGTAAGGAGATGAATAAGTTAAAGGATTGTGACTTATCATCTCTCGTGTGATGTTATGTTTTTCAATAAAAGTTTTATTTTATTTTATTTCTTGGATAAACTTATACTTTTTTATGAGTTATTTTTCAATATAATTAAGGTTGTGTTAGGAGATCTATATCCACTCCTTTTGAGATTAATTTTGACCATTTCCTTAAAGAAAGCATTCACAAAAATATGCTTTTCGGTACCAATATGAGATTCAAGAAAAAGAGAGATTGATAGTCTTAAAAGATTATCTTATATGTATAAAAAAAAAATGTCTCAAAAGATTAAAGGCAAGTTAATCGGTTTTTATCATTAATCGAATTAATTAACTTGATAATATACTAATTATAATCTTAAAATTAAATAGTTGAATTTATTTTTTCAATGGTTGAATAAAAAGTTTATGTAATTTTGAAATTTTTTTTAGGCTAATATAAGCATGAAGAGAAATTACAACTTAACCTTCTCATAAGAATGATAGGGTGAATACTATCTAGAAAGAGATCATTTCATATTAAATAATGATTATGAGAGGATATCAAAGTTTCAAAAGCATGAAATAGTTTTGTTCACCTCAATTTTTGAAGTTCCTTTAAACTAAAATTGACACTACTTCAAAATTGGGCTTTAAGGTCGGTTTAAAACTAACATTATAGAGGTACAATGTCGGTTGAAAACTGACATCGAAGATCATGTTGTAAAAGGTCTTTAATGTCAATTGTCGTTAATGTCGGTTGTAAACCGACATTATAGATGATCAAGATGTTAATGTCAATTATCTTCAATGTCAGGTTTCAACCAACATTAAATCTATTTTCAATATCACTTTTCAACCGACATTGAACATTATCTTCAATATCGGTTTTTCACCTACTTTTTTATCAATAATTGTCCGATATTAAATGTTCATCACGGTTTTGTCATTGAAATTAATATATATATTTGTTGTTACACACATGCAAATCAATAATATTTCTCTTTTACCTGTACATGCACAAAAATAAAATCTTAATTGCTTTTACAAATTCTCAATATGTCACAAAAGAAAAATTGGATGATAATTTTACTCCAAAACCAAGATAAAAGATATTTTTCATCCAAATCAACTCTATATGGTTTTGACGGCAAATCCCTATGTATCAACCATGAAGTATACATTTATATTCTACACTAAACAAGTAGAATATACGTGCTAAGTTGCACACAAGAATAGAATTCGAAATATATGAATTACAAAATGGTTAAAATGACTAAAAATAAGTTGAAGATAAATGAAGAGTTTTATTCAACGATGTCTTCTCAAGTTTCTTTGATTTCAATTTTTGGAACCTAGAGACTATTCTCCCACCCAATTTGAACAAATAAGTAAAAAAAACAAAACATAACATTACCCTCAGTGAAAAGTAATAAAAAAACTAGTGAGATAACAAAAAAATGCAAGCTTGTCAAACATAAAACGATGATGATAATGTAAAATAAATATTGAAATCTCATGTAATTTAAGTATATAAAATATAAGTAAGCCTTAGAGTAATTACGAATGAGTTTAAGTTGACTTACAAGTATTGTTTTTATATGAAAATATTTCCTATAAACACGTATAAGAAAAGTATGAATTAAAGTATTCCAAAAATACCTTAAAATGCGTTAGATAGTCTAGAATTCTATTTACCTAAAAAGCGCTTTAAAAATAATCAAAAGGCTTCTGAAATAATAAAACTAAAGTCCCAATATTAGAATTGAGTTCCAAACCTAATTAAAAAATTCAAGTAGTATTCGAAATGGGTAAATCCAACCTCTTCAAGATATGGGTAATCTGGTTTGAAGTTGAAAGAATAGTGGGTATCTTTTAAAGACTCGTCTCCTTGAAACCTTCATGAAACAAAACTGGAAAATTTGTTCAAATATATGCTAAACTCATCTCCACATATGATGAAAGACTCTTTTAAAGATGAAGAAGAATCTTCACTTTTATGTTTTAAATATTAATATTATCATATTTTTGAAAAATCAAAATATAAATGGTATGAAAGTTTTGTTTTTACTGTGAAAATGGGCATATCTCTCCCACCAAAAGAATTTGGCTGTCAGTGATATGCTTGTCTACTTCAAGTCATATAACTGTTGTGGAAAGGAAAAAGAAAACAAAGAATCAACAAATAGAAAAAATACACAATATTGGACCACGATTATAACTCAACAAATACAAAGAAAGCACAAAGATAAAACAACACATAAAAACGAAGTTGAAATATCAGTAATACACAATATTGGAAAAGTACACGGCTTGAGGGATGGGGTGAATGAGTTGAATGTTATATAATGTCTGACTCCACAATATCAATTACATAACAGAACAAATAGAAGAAATCATGTGAAAATGATTAGAGAGATGCAAATTAAAACAAATCCACAACGTTTCAAACCTATGTTGATTGTATTTTTGCATTGTCAAGATTCTACAACATTATACTCTTAACTTCTGATACTTGAGTTAGTCTTCACTTTTATCAACTTTCCAATCTCTTCTGCAAGCTCAATGATATACTTCTTGTGCTCTTTCATAATTGGCCTGCAAAATATGAGTAAGAGTATGCCTCTTGGTATCGCACTAAGATAAATATACCAATACACAATCAAAATAAAGTTTTTTTCATGTTTGAATTTACCCAAAATCCTATAAAACTATAAATGAACCAAACTTGAAACCAGTTGACCTTAGTCATCAAGATAATAAATACTTAATTCGTCTAAAAGAGAACAATATAACGTAAACTAGTCCATCATAAATATAACTTTCTGAAGATGCCAAAGGGAAGAACCTGTTTCTCTCTTTTGTTTTCAAGCCCTCTTTAAAAAGAAAATCCGATCATTAATATGTGGTTTGTCCTATAATCCAGGAAGGTAAGACGATGTGTAAAAGTTAATTTTTTTTTTCTCAACTCAACAAAACTTATGAGATGTGTTCAACTGAATGTGGGGCTGAAATGTTACTATTTCATTAGATATAAATCCTAAAAGAGCTTCAAAACTAGATATCATAAAGATAACAAACCATTAGTTAGTTTATCAAATAATATAAAAGCAATATAAAGTCAAAGTTATTCGATAATCCGAAAAGTCTGCAGAGAAAAAACCAGTTCGAATAACCAAAGAAATTATCAGCCAAATCCTCCTAAATATTGTTTGCCTCAAGTTAATTGTACAGAATGTAACAAAACCGATCAATTTGTATGACAACAGAATGTCCATAACTAAAACTCTTCAGAGAAATGGGAGGGGGGAGGGAGGATCAAAGAACGTAACTTGGAGCAATGAATGAATCTAATTCAATCAAAGTAAGAAAAGAAAAGAAAATGAAAACGAACCTAGGGTTTTTGAGATACCAAAATAAAAAGCTCTTCAGAGAAAGATGCTCATGGGAATCTAGAGATAAAGAGGAAGAGGGAGAGAGAGACAGGTCATTCGAAGATCGAATAGATCGTGGACAGATCTAAGCACAGGTCGAAGTTGGAAAAACGACGAGCTCGATAGAACCCACAACGTGAATGGATCTGATGAACTATGTGCAAAATATGCTGATAGAGTTGGAAAAATGGTGGATCGAGAACAAATTTGAGTGGTGGAGCAAACAGCGGAACGCACGACGAAGTTGGAGTGACGAAACTCACGGGGAACGAACAGATAAAAACCCACGACAGACCTGACAAACGGAACTGATGAGATCTATATAGATTTAATGAACGTGAGCTCGGTGGAACTCAAGACATACACGACAAGGTTGATGAGATATGGGCATTGATCAAAAAGAAGCAGAAGATGAAGGACAATGGAGGAAGGGCTGAAAGGGTAAGAAGAAGAGGGAGGAGGGAAAGAGAAACACCATTAATTGGTAAGGGGAGGGAATAAAGGGAAAGGGAAATCTTGATGGGGAAGGGAGGGAAACCAAAAATCAAGATTAAAAGATTGTTTTGGGATTCAAGAGAGATGGGCACTTACAATGTCAGTTTTAAACCGACATTATAGGTACACCTACAATGTCAGTTTAAAACCGACAATAAAAATCTTTTTTTTTTTTTTTTAAGAAATTGATATTGTACATCCATTTTTAATTTTTTTCAACCGACATCACGCCTAGATTTTTTGTAGTGTGAATAAAGTTTAAAATTAGGTGAAGACAGACAATTAATCTAATTTTCACGCTACCACAAATCAAATTCAATATGAGCAAAGAAATTTGTTTATCATTTGCAAAACCCCCATAAATTGGGGTTGTTCTTCCAAATATAAATAAGAGTAAATAACGAGCTGAAATCAAAATTAGTTAACAACCTCGAAATAATTTTGGCTGTGGTTCAAATTCTAGTATTAAAAAATGTATAAATTAATTATTGAAAGTTCCATAATATTTGCCTTTTTTTTTTTTTTTTAATAAACTCAAACTTGATTTTTTTATCTTAGAAATGTGACTGTTTGATCTTTGTAATTATTCTCCTAAATATGATTAATAATTTTGAATCACTACATACAATTTTAGTCTTTCATCCTTCCGTTACCTTTTGTTATGCCAAAAGTTTTTTAAGAAAAAATTGAAAATAAAAATTAGATTCATTATTCATATTAGCTAAGATCCCAACTATTTAGTCAATTACTATGTCATGTTTTCATTCATTTAGAATCTGGGTTCTTCTAAGTCATTTTTATTTACTTAATTTTTTTCATATTTTTATTGGCTAATTTTTTTTTTCATTGTTTTAAAAGCTCCATAAGGTTCATCTCTAAATTGCAAAAAGACCCCAAAATCATGGTATAGTTATAATTACACCCTCAAATTTTCAATTGTAAGAATTGAGTCCCTCAAACTTCTATAAGTATTAAAATTAGATACTCACACTTACAATAATGGTAAAAATTAGACTATTAATTGATAAAAATTGAATTCTCAAATTTATACAATTGTTGCATATACTTTAAGGCTATTTTCCAATATAGTAAAATGAGTAAAAATATTTACAAATACAATAAAATATCACCGATAGACACTGATAGATGTGTAATAGCATCTATCATTATCTATCACTGATAGACTATAACATTTTGTTATATTAAAAAATATTTTCAACGTTTTTCTATTTTAAACAATTTTCCTTTAAGGGATAGTTTTTGCAAGTTTTTTTCTTTTTTGTATTTGCGACGATAATCTTAGCTTTGATTTTACGATATATTAATTTAGATGATTTATTATAATTATAGCCATTACCTTTTCTTTTACCGTCATAATTTAAAAATATTCTTAACCTTTGTTTAAGGTGATATGCACTAATCAATTGAGGTTGGTTGATGTTGACAATTACATTAATTAAGCATTTATATATCTCTATGTATGCATGCATGATTTACAAATAATATTAATGGGATTGAATCCGGTAAATTTAACTTTTATACATTAAGATATAGTTTGATAATTAAATTAACTTTATAAGTTTTTAACCTCATTTATTAAACATATATAGTGAAGATCATGAAAGCAATTAAATGAATCTACCCTACGTAATTGTGTCTCCTCCCTAACATGAAAGTCGTTTTCCAACAGCCTATTTTAAGTTTTAAGGCATATTCATATTAATCCATAGAAATATTAAAACGGATTGGCAACATCATATTGTAATAATTAATATTGGACAGTTTCGACCAATGCCATCTCAGCATAGATTATTAATTGGACCCCTCATTGTTTATTTTATTATGGTTAAACTCGTAATTTCCAATTTGGGTGATTTCAATTTTCAACCCTCAAATCTTTCTCACCCTATGTTAATAATATTATTTTTTAATTCCAACTGTTTTTACTATGTGAATCTTAACTAAAAAATATTTTATTCTATCAACTTTGTTTTATTATTGTGACCAAAAGATTCCCTCTAAGATACATCGACCATGCAAGGACCATATTAAATAATAAAAGTTGATTATTTTTTTAAATTCCTGAATTTTTACCAATAAATTTATTTAGTTTGATTTTAGTCCTTACAGAAATAAGTTTGAAACCCCTAATATGATTTTTAATATTAATGTTAAAAGTTTTATAAAAAATTTAAATTTGTTTTTACACTTCTTGTTTCATCTATTTAGTCATTTCAATAAATCTTAAATTTAGCCAATCTGTTAGGATGGTTTAAATGACTTACAACTCGAACAACCCGGACTACTCAACTAGTGTAAGGATTGAGTGGGGTTAGCTTTAATTTTGGGTTAGATTAGGTTGAATTTTTTTTTGTTTTTTTAGTGAGATTGGGTTCGGGTTACACTTTTAAAAATTTGGGTTGACCCAATCCAAATCCGAAATTTCTAATATTATTAAATATATATATATATATATATATATTATATAGTTTATAAATATTATAATTCATATATATTTTTATGATGTTTTTATGAAGTTTGTAATAGATATCTTGAATTTTGATATTAACCTTTGAGGTTTATAAAATTTTAATTATTAGTATGTATTGTACATAAATTTATGTATTTTAAGTTAATAAAAAATATAATAAAAAAGAAAAGAAAAAATAAATAAATAACAAAATAACACTGGCAATCCAACAAATCTGAATTTTTAGGTTAGTCCAAATTATGCCCTCAACTCAACCATGTACATCCCAACAATCTGGTTTCAATAAATAGTAAATTTCAAAGGAAAAATTATTTTTTTATTCCTATATATCTTTTTTTGTCTAATTTTTATTTGGTCCTAGATCACAAAATCAACATTTTTAATCAATAAATTTTGAGTTTAATTGATTTCAATTTAAAGGAATTGCCTAGGCCAATATGACACTAATGTCCTTGGGAGATGGCCCCTCAATGCTATATTGATATGGTATCGAGAGAGAGTACCAAAATTATTATGGGAATGTTTGGTGCGTGATAAAAGTAGAGAGTTGAGTTGAGTTGAGTTGGTAATTAATATCTGGAGAGTAAAATTATCTGTGTTTGTTTGCAGAGTTGAGTTGAGTTGATAATTATTGTCTGTGCTTGTTGTGCAGAGTTAAGTTGAATTGAGTTGGGGATCTGATGCAGTTTTTTGTGAATGAGATTAGTTCTATTTTTTTCTGTTTTTTTTTTTTATTTCATTCTTTTATTTTTTAGTTTTATGCTTTGCAATTGTTGATTAATTTTCAAACATACCAACAAAATACATTTCATATTCTTGCTCAATTATTTGGTATATTGTATATTGTATGTATATATATGGAATGTATGTATATATATTGAAAGTAATTATCCTAATTACTAATTGGTATATTGTATGTATATGTATTGAATCTTGCTAACTTAACATTATTATTTCATATATCATACAGTTTATTTTTATATAATATGGATAGTATATTTGAAATTGAAATTGTACATAGGATAATTACCTTGCATTTGATTATGATGATGAGAATATGATGTAGTACAGTAATATTTTTCATAAGATCACAAAAATAATATGAACCAACCGAACATGTGGCCGTTTTAAAAAAAAATCACAAAATATATATTCTTTTCGATACTTATAATTCAAACTTTTTTTTTTCTCTAAGATAAAAAGTCAAACTTGTTTAAAATTTAGAGCCAAATTAATATATTTAATTAATTTTTAATATAACATTCATGTCAAACAGGATTAAGGATAAATATAGGATAGTTTGTAGACATATTTTCAAAAAAAAAAAATGTAGGGTGAAAATTATTTGTAAAGACTGAATTTCACATGCCTCGCAGCCCTCACTCATTGATTGTTTGTTTTACCAATTTCAGCGTTTTTTTTTTTATCTCACCTCTTAATATAACACAAATTTTTTTCCCATTTCAAAGTTCACTAGAAGAATTTTGGGCTTTAAACTGACATTAAAGAACTTTAATAACACAGCCTTCAATGTCGTTTACAACCGATATTAAAGGTCTTCAGTGAAATTTCCAACCGACATTACAGGGCTTCAATGTCGGTTGCAACCGACATTAAAGCCTGTGTTATTTTTTAAAAATTCTTAACCGACATTGAAGCCCAAAATCTATCCATTTTTTAAAAAATTTCGTTGCCGAATCCATTTTTTTGATCAATAAGTTAAAAACAACATTATATGTCTCATGTTGGGTCAGAAAATGTCCGTCATTGTTTTATATTAAAAAGTATAAAAAAATTTGCATGGCAAGCTCATCAATATTTGTCTTCCACCTATGAATTTATCCACAAACAAGAATCAATATTTCCAATCCATTACATATACTCATCAAAATATGAAATAAACACACTAATCACCAATATTTGCATAACAGTACCAGACTTTCATAGAATACTTACACCAAGTCATCATCTCTCTCATTCACAAATATCAATTAGTATTAATTTCATTCACAAATATCATGGTTAGATAAATTTACATTCATTCTAAGCTAGCATTTATATTCCATTGAGACAAAAAACAAGAATTACATCCTTACACAAATTGGCCAACAAAACTTACTCATTGGGTTCGAATTACGTCAATCTCTCCTTGGATCTATGCATCTTTTTTATTGAACTAGAAAGAGGAAAAAAAATAAATTCAACATAATTTTACGTCCATTTATTAAATTAAAGTTAGTACTATATAAAAAATAAATAATCTACGTACGAGGCAAGTAATGGGAGTAGTAGGATTATGCACTATTTCGTGTATATACTTTTGAACATAGTACCCGCATCCTATAGAATTTAATTGACGAGGGCACTGCATATAAAGAAGTTGAAAACAATTATTCTTAGGTTCGAATGAACATGAATTGTTAAAATATGAATGCAAATTTACCTTTATAAGTTTCCATTTTGGAGAAGACCGATGGTGTTGGAGATCGTGTTTGGCTTGCCATGTTTTCAATCCACTAAATAGTTTGAAAACATTAGTTAAACATAAATACTTCAATTAAGTGCTAACAAAGTTCAATAACACTTACACATTTATAACTCCATGAAAATCCTCTTGAACCTTACTTCGAAAAGAGTCCAAAACATAAACACAAATTTCTTGTAGATTGATTACAATCAATATCCAATGATAACTATAATAAGCAACAATTTTATGAAATATTAGTACGTGTATAATGCAAATTAAAAATAACTTAAGAACTTGTATCTACTTACACTGTGTTATATGGAATGAGGACAAATTGGTCTAAATTAGCCAATTCTAATTGATTGGCTAAATTTGTGGATCGGATATCTTGAGACTTCATGTATGGCTTATTCTTGCTTGATCAATTATAAAAAATCTTCTTCGTAATATCACGACCACATTCATCCCAAAGATACCTAAACAAAGTAAACGTTATTATTTAAACATGAAACAAAGTTACCTGAGTGAATCTAGATGAGTAATACTTATGCAATGTATGTCAAAATACACATGTAGCCTATTTCAACCATATTGCAATATTGGATAAGATCATCGCGGCCTATATAAATAAATTTGTCTCTTCCAAATATATGCTCGTCCAAAGTGATACGGATCATGTCTACATCGTTCATGTTATGCATGGCATGTCCGTTCAATAGTTTGATGTTATCATTGGTGTTAGTATATTTGGAGGACTGGTTGAAGCTCTTAATTGTTGAATGGTCCTACCATAACCAAAGTTACAAAAATTCAAAGTAGGAAAAATAATAAATAACCAAACTCATCTACTGAAAAAGAGACATACTTTTTTCTCGTCTATCATAACTACAAGTTCACGAGGCCATTTTATGAAGATGCCTATTACTTAATTTAAGAACTCTATTTTACCCTTCATGGGAATTGGTATAGGCAAATCTTCTCCAATGAGAATATCAATAAGAACTTTAACCATTAAGCATGACACATCATCATCAAATATTGTGGCTACTGCAACAATATTATCTACCGTTCCTATAGCCAAGTGGCATGGTGTCCCCTTACCAAATTTAAAAAACCTTAAGTCATGCATGGTTAACCACGTACAATATGATTAAAATTAAAAACTCACGAAAAATAAATTACCTCCAAATCTTCTTAAGACATCTTCTCAGTATCTTCTTCTTCGGATGCACATAGTGCAACACTTCCAACAGATGATTTGGACTAATTAGATTGCCTGCTGTGAGTTCTTTCTCTTGACACTTTACCATGTCGAATATTTTTTTCACTAGAGTCTCCTTCAATTTATTGGCTCATTGAGGACTTTGGTTTTACTAATTTGAAATATTGAGAATAGGAAATAAAATCACCCATTCCTCTAACACGTCCCCAATGTTTCTCCGTACCCAATGCTTTGGTGAGAACATCTTCACCTTCATAGACTTCAATCAATTTATCCTGTAAAACATATTACAATTTTCACACAATATCTATATCATCACAAGTTCCAAACATTATATATATGTCATCTTAAACTTTGCACAATATATACTTACAATCCAATTGGCACATTTTCGAGTAACTTCATCAAAGTATTCATTATTCTTTCCTTTTCTTCCTTCTTTCCATAAAGTCGCTTGATAAGAAGGGTCATTCAATAGGTTCTACATGAACATACATATTTAATTAGCATAAACATATTAGAATAAAAGATTTAATTTAAGTCAAATAACTCACTAATTCTTGGGCAAGATTCGCATAGCCCTTCCGAGAAATGTGGTGATTATATACACATTTCGCACGTTTTTCTTTTTTAAGACGACTGATTTTCTGTACAACAAATCTAGTTGAAGTTACCTATCAAAACAATGATAATGTTGACATATAATTTATTGTGAATGACTTACTTCCCATTCTTCACTCAATCGTTCATTGACGAACGATGTCTAATGATCTTGTTCTATATGGGAATATTGTTGGGGAGGAAATTACAAGATCGAGGGTCCATCCTTAAATGGAAGTATGAACTTTTGAGTCAATGTTGTCTTGAAACTCCGAAACTTCCTAGATGCAGACATTAGTATACAATGTTTTGACTTAGAGTCCACATCAAATGACATCTGCACAATGAAAAAAGTAGTTAAGCAATAAACTAATAAACTACTATGCATATGAATTAAAATTTTAGAAAACATACCGCTACACAATCAAAAAGTTTGTCTTTTAAATGATTTGGAACTTTTTTCCAAGAATCATGTGTTGTTCGCTACACAAACTCCTATATAACTTTGCATCTTCTTTGCTCCAGATCCAATCTATTGTCCATGTTCATTATAATCAATGGTCAACCGTTGCCTAAATGTTCTTATTTATGCCAACTCAGACATAGTAGTTAGGCCACTTGGTATAATTATTCTGCTATGTTTTTGTGGGATCATATTTCTATCATCCTCGTTGCTACTTGTTGAAGTTTCCATGTCAATCTGCAAAAAAAAAAAAAAAAAAAAAAAAAAAATACTCATACAAAAAACATATAATGTTAATATTTAAATACATATAACTATAGTAAATGACATACCATGTTTAATACATTATTTATTAACCCATCTACCCTCACAATCATTTCTAATATATGTGGATGTTGTATCATCAAT
The DNA here is from genome assembly GCF_009727055.1 of Benincasa hispida. Classification (NCBI taxonomy): domain Eukaryota; kingdom Viridiplantae; phylum Streptophyta; class Magnoliopsida; order Cucurbitales; family Cucurbitaceae; genus Benincasa; species Benincasa hispida. The sequence continues at coordinate 11,611,826 of NC_052358.1, forward strand.
CTCAATAGATGTATCAACATTGGACATTCTTTGCATACCTCCATAACCACACTCTTATAGCATATCTCCTATTTCATCTTCATAAAAATCATCCTCAATTGTTCATTATGGAGATGTTAAAACAATTGACCAACTCGAATTTGCGGGATCTTTTACATAGAACACTTGTTTTGCTTGAGATGCTACACTAAATGGGTCAGATTTATGTCCAATACGATTGAGGTCCATAATAGTAAACCCAAACTCATCTGTTTTGACTCTAGTTATATTATCAACCCAATTATATTTGAATAAAATAAATGATAATCCATGATAATCAAGCTCCCATATTTCTTGTATTACACATAAAAGGTCAAAACTGACATGAAGGACCTTTTGTCCTTAGCACTAAAGACTTGCATTGTGGTAGCCGTTATACTAACTCCACTATTTTGAACCCTCCTAACATCATCGCGATTCTTTGTGTGATAATAGTAAGCATTAACCACATAACAAGAATATTTTGCCATAGTTGGACAAGGTCCATTAGCTATCCATCTCAAAGAAGGCAATATAAAATTTTTGGGAACTCCGAGAGCTAGTGCAACCTACAATATATTTCATAATATTTTAGTAGTTAACATTTAATTATACATCAAATAGTAGGTCTCTAGAGATTACCCGTGTGGACAACCACCAACTGAATGTATGATTATGCTCTTTCTGAAGCCACATTCTACTTTTATTTTTACCAGAATTGAGCTTAGACAAAATATCCATATCTTGCCTATTATAAATGACAAAGTTGGTAGATTATTGAATAATCAAGTAACCTAAAACGTGAATAGGATGGTGATCTACATACTCGACGTAAGAAAGCACATCATTTACATTTTGAATGACATTAAGATGAGCTTGATCCAACTCATCCTTACTCGGTCTGATAAAAGAAGCAGCTGACAATGCTCTATGAATGTTTGAATTCGCTTTCTTTGTTGATGAGTTTAGCCCAATAGAATTAACACCAGATACGAATTGAGAACAACACTCTTTAGTCTCTTCAACAATATAATTTTCTCCAACACATCCTTCTGGTCGATTTCTATTTCGTACATAAGTTTTCAACACTTTCATGTATCGTTCAAAAGGATACATCCACCTCAAATAAACAGGTCCATAAAACTAAACTCTCTTACGAGATGAACTACAAGGTGTACTATTATTGTGAAGAATGATGGTGAAAAATACTTTTCTAAGAGGCATAGAGTGACAACGATATCCTCTTGCATACCCTTTAACTGAGATGAATCGATTGCCTTGCTGTATTCAAAATGTTTGAAGTCTTGAGTCGTTTGTCGAAGTTTTGGGCAAAGGTTACGGCTCTTCGAGGAAGGAGATGATCTAGGGTTGATCGCATCGTTTAAAAGACGTTCTATGTGATCGCTGTCCATCGCATCGTGAAGATGAAGAACTATGCAATTGCAGTTGAATGCATCAGTTGAACGATGAGGTATGCGATCAAGAGTTGGTCGTATCAAATTGACGATCGGGCATGCGATCGCTGAGTATTGTTTAATGCGCGCGTGAGATAGACGATCGTTTAGGTCAGCAAGCTTCATCGCTTAGTAACTGACTAAATGATCGCTTAGCATCACAAGGTAAATCATTTAGGTCACCAAACTTCATCACTTAGTAACTGACTAAACGATCATTTAGTAACTCACGATAAATCGTTTACCTATCATCGCGTTACACGATCGTTTGGACGATTAGGCTTCGTAGCCTCGTCGTCGTCTACACGATCATTTGCTAAAGTTCCTATCGTCTAGTGTGCGCTGAACGATCGTCTACCTGCGGAAGATTGCTACACGATGGAGACCTCCTGGTGATTCAAGTCCCGGTTTACCTGTGAACCGATTTGCTCGATTAAAAATGTAATAGATAGGGTTTTCATTCCTTTTTTTTTTTTTTGGTTTAAAGGCTCATCCCGGTCCATTAATCTATTTGTTTAATACATGCGATGTATGTTTTATATGTCATATGGTATGCACATATAGTTAATCCCATCTTAGGTTATGCATTGATCATGCATCTTCTTTTTATTGTAATTGTTATATTTTAAAGAAGCATGATTTTAATTATGTAAGAGCATGCTCATGCATCATATAATATAAGAGTTATATTTATGCATGCATAAAAAACATTGACATGCATCATCTTTATATTATAATTATTATAGTATAATGGTGAATGATAGCATGTTTGCTTGGTTATTACGCGTTATATAAAATTTATATAGTAATGACCGGACATTGCATAAAGCATGACACATAGGTTACTTTATAATTGTTATAAATGCCTCGTTAGGCGCAATGTTTTTTAGTTGTTTCTTTTTAAGAGTTAAAGAGAAATTAGAACTAAAAGAAATAAGAAAGACATGCATGCTCACTTAGGTTTAATTCATGTTTTAAAATGTTTAAAACTTGGATCACATAGACCTAAGATCATGGTTCAATATGATTAGCAACCCTCAGGCTTTAATATTTTAATCAATTTAATAGGATTAAATTGGTTAATAAAAGGTTAAAGTGTATCAAATCTATCTATAAGGGACCTTTTGTCTAAGGCGGGTTTTGTCAAGGCTGGGGTATTTAAGTTGACGGAAACGTAATACCCCTACCTGGGAACTTACATTGAAAGGTGAATTAAATAGATTTGATGCATGCATGCAAGTTAAGGATAGTCCATTAAAATGTTTAAATATGACTACTTGAACTTGTTTATATTTCATAAATAAACGTTGTTTATGAGCAGAGTATAAAAAGACCACTTAGACTAAAATCAGTAGCCGGATTGTCTAGGTTAATGAATCCTTAGGTAGAAAATTCAGTGGGAGGTACTTGAGGCATAACATGCTTCACTTCAACCTTTCACTTTTCTTCTAAAGTCCACACCGTGATATTTATCCTCAGCCTCGCAGCACCTTTGGCGTGTCTCCCCCAACGGATGGTGTTTGGGTAGGTCAATATCCAGGTGGATGGAGAGAATGTTCATAGTAAGTGGGAGCGAGAATAGTTTCTGCGCATATCCCCCGACAGCATATCCCTCGGTCTCCCTTGTTAGGTTAAATAAAGCTTTTGCGCATCGCCTCGAGGCACCCTGAGAGTGTCCCCCTAAAGGATGGCAGTTTTGCATGTTTCTTTATTTGATCTCCTGTAAGAGGATAAGTTAACCTAGTCTCTTGTCCTAATCTGTCTTTTTTGTACGATAAGCGCATCAGGGCAGGACTCTGGCACTGAAAACGAGGGGTTATACTTACATCGAATAAGTAAAGGTTAACGATTATGGATCGAAAAATGGTGGCTGATAGGTTCCATTCCAAGAGTTGGTTCTGCCTAATGGTTAAGAATGTCTCATCCCAGTGAAGAGGAAACTGATCACCCTACCAGTGGTGTTTATTCTGACTCACTGGGCATCATTGCAAAATAGAAGTCTGTAACTTAGGGTACTTGAAACTGTTTTGCAAAACAAATTGGTTTAAAAGTGGTTTAGCAAAATCTAATCAAGATTTGGTCGTATTTTCAACAACTTTTTCAAATGGCTACAGCCACCTTATCATTGTTAAGCGTCGTAAAATTAACTAGCGACAATTTTGCAACATGGAAAAACATGATCACAACGATCCTAATTATCAAGGATCTCATGTTCGCTCTCACGGAGGCTTGTCCTCCTATTCCAGCTCCAAATGCCGCTCGAAATTTTTGAGAGGCATACGAGCGATGGACAAGAACGAATGAGAAGGCCCAAGTCTATACCTTGGCAAGTCTTTTTGACGTCTTGGCTAAGAAGCATGAGCCTATGGTCTCAACCCATGAGATCATGGAGTCCCTGCGGGGGATGTTTGGTAACCGTCTGAACAGCTCAAGCATGAGGCTCTTAAATACATATTCAACTCCAAAATGAAAAAACGCACCTCTGTTCTTGAACATGTGTTAAACATGATGGTCTACTTTAATGTGGCGGTGTTGAATGGGTCTACCATCGATGAGGGCAACCAGTCTAGCATAATCCTGCATTATTTGCCGGAGAGCTTCCTCCACTTTGTTGGCAATGTGATTCTTAACAAAATGAAATATAACCTTACAAATCTCCTCAACGAGTTGCAGACATACCAATCTTTACTGAAAAGTAAGAAGAACCGGAAGGGTGAGGCAAATGTTGCTTCATTCTCAAGGACGTTCCATAGAGGTTCGACCTCGAGAATGAAGTCTGAACCTTCTACTTCTAACTCTGCAAAAGGGAAGAAGAAGAATGGTGGTAAGGGAAAAAGGAAGGCACCTTCTAACCCACCGCCTGTCACCCCGAGAAGGAATCTACCAATTGCTAAGGGAAAGTGTTTCCATTGCAACCAATGGACATTGGAAGAGGAACTGTCCTCGATATCTGAAGGAGAAGAAAGCAGCCAAGGCTAAGGCCAAGGCAGATAAATGTAAATGTGATGTACTTGTGCTCGAACTTGTTTAGTGGAGAATAATGATTCAACCTGGATAATTGATTCAGGCGCTACTAACCATGTTTGTTCTTTTTTTCAGGTGATTAAATATTGGCAAAAGCTAGAGGCTGGTGAGATGATGATACGAGTAGTTACCGGGCACGTCGTCTCAGCTATGGCAGTGGGAGGACTCTAGTTGACTTTACAGAATAGGTTTCTAATTTTAAATGATGTATATATTGTTCCTGAACTAAAAAGGAACCTTATTTCTGTGAAGTGCTAATTGCAATGTAAATACACTGTTTCTTTTAATTTGAGTGTCTTTATTTGCACAGAAAATCTAGAATCGAATTTATACGTGCTAAGGCCGTTATTCATTAATTCCCTCCATAATACTAAAATTTTCAGAACTGTTGTAACTCAATCAAAACGTCAACGAATTTCTCCAAAAGAAAATTCCCAACTATGTTTAGGGCACATAAATCTCAATAGGATTGAGAGATTGGTCAAGAATAGACTTCTAAATGAGTTAGAAGAAAATTCTTTACCCGTGTGTGAATCTTGCCTTAAGTGTAAGATGACTAAATGATCTTTTACTGGAAAAGGTTTTAGAGCCAAGGAGCCTCTTGAGTTAGTACATTCTGACCTTTGTGGACCTATGGATGTGCGAGCCCGATGTGGCTATGAGTATTTTATCAATTTTACGGATGATTACTCTAAGTACGGGTATGTTTATCTTTTGCAACGGAAGTCTGAATCCTTTGAAAAGTTCAAAGAGTTCAAGGCTGAAGTTGAAAACGCATTAGATAGACGGATTAAAACACTTCAATCAAATCGAGATCGAGAGTTTTTGGACTCTGAATTCCAGGACTATTTGATAGAACATCAACTCTCAGCGTCGGGTACACCTCGGCAGAATGGTGTAACGGAGAGGAGAAATAGAACCTTGTTAGACATGGTTCGCTCGATCATGAGTTGCGCTTCCTTACCGGACTCGTTTTGAGGTTTCGCAGTGGAGACTACGATGTACATCCTCAACTGTGTTCCCTCCAAGAGTGTTGCAAGAGCACCTCTAGAGTTGTGGAATGGGCACAAAGCTAGTTTACGTAATTTTCGGATTTAGGGTTGTCCTACACATATGTTTGAGGCTAATCCCAAGAAGTTAGAACCACGGTCGAGGTTATGCCTCTTTGTAAGCTACCCCAAAGGTACACAAAGGGGTTGTTTTTATGATCTAACAGAAAATAAGGTGTTTGTTTCATCAAACGCTACTTTTCTGGAGGAGGATCATATAAAGGAGCATAGTCCACGAAGCAAAGTCGTATTGCGTGAACTTTCCAATGAAACTTCTAAAACTTCAACAAGATTTGTTGAAGAGCATGCTACATTAATAAGAGTTGTTGATGGGAGTTAATCCAGTAGGTCGGTTCCACCTTAAGAGTTGAGGGAACCTTGACGTAGTGGCAGGGTTGCGAACCCACTCGTTCGCTATCTGGGTTTCACGAAAATCGTTGGTATGGTAGCAGATAGGGACGTTAAGGATCCGTTGTCTTATAAGAAGGTAATGGAGGATGTTGGCCGGGATGAATGGGTCAAACCCATGGATCTCAAGATAGAGTTGATGTACTTAACTTCAGTATGGGATCTTGTAGATCTGCCTGATGGGGTTCGCCCTATAGATTGTAAATAGATCTATAAGCACAAACAGGGTGCTGATGGGAAGGTACAGACCTTTCAAGGCTCGACTTGTGGCAAAGGGTTATACCCAGGTAGAGGGAGTCGACTATGGGGAGACTTTCTCGCCTGTTGCCATGTTAAAGTCGATTTGTATCCTCCTGTCCATTGCAGCTTATTATAACTATGAGATATGGCAAATGGACGTCAAGACAACTTTTCTGAATGGCAATCTTGAGGAGACCATTTATATGATGCAGCCCGAGGGATTCACTGTCCAAGGTTAAGAGCAAAAGGTTTGCAAACTGAATCGATCCATTTATGGACTGAAATAGGCGTCTCGATCTTGGAATATACAATTTGATGCTGCGATCAAGTCGTATGGCTTTGACCAAAACGTTGATGAACCTTGTGTCTACAAGAAGGTCATCAACGCTCCAATAGTCTTCTTAGTATATAGACGATATCCTACTCATTGGGAATGAGGTAGGTCTACTATCTGCAGTTAAGAACTGGCTAGCGACTCAATTCCAAATGAAAGATTTGGGAGAGGCTCAGTTTGTTCTAGGTATACAGATCTTTCAGGATCGCAAGAACAAAGTACTATCACTGTCTCAGGCATCGTACATTAACAAGATGTAGCTCAAGTACTCGATGTAGGACTCTAAAAGGGGCCTACTGTCGTTCAAGCATGGAGTCACTTTGTCTAAGGAAAGGTGTCCTCAGACGCCTCAAGGGGTTGAGGAGATGAGACGGGTCCCATATGCATCTGTCATTGGCGGTTTGATATACACAATGCTCTGTACTCGTCCAGACATCTGCTACGTTGTGGGCATAATCATCAGGTATCAGTTTAACCCAGGCCAGGGTCACTAGACCGCAATGAAGAACATCCTCAAGTATGTTCGAAGAACGAGGGACTACATGCTTAGGTATGGTTCGAGGGATTTGATCCTTAGAGGATACACGGATTCTGACTTTCAGACTGATAAGGACTCTCGCAAGTCCACATTAGGGTCAGTCTTTACTCTTAACGGATGAGATGTAGTGTTGCGAAGCACTAAGCAGGTGCATCACCGACTCCACTATGGAGGCGGAGTACGTAGCGGCTTGCAAAGCTGCTAAGGAAGCCGTCTGGTTCAGCAATTTCTTGACAAACCTAGAAGTTGTTCTAGATATGTCTAGGCCCATTACCCTCTATTGCGATAATAGTGGGGCAATGGCGAACACATAGATTGGAAGTATCATCTGATCCGCGAGATAGTTTATCGAGGGGACGTGATCGTCACACAGATCAATTCGGAGCACAATGTTGTTGACTTGTTTACAAAGGCTCTCACGGCTACAGTGTTTGAGGGTCACCTACGGAGCATGGGTCTATAGGATCGCCCGTGGCTGAACTAGGGAAAGTGGGAGATTTTATTGTACAGGGCTTTTATATGCCCTAGTATATTTTTTTATGTTTTTTTTTGTACACCCCACTTCGCTTTAGGACAAGTTTGAGATTGTTGGGGTTGATGCCTTAAAGTATGGTGTCCTGTGGTTTGTAAATAGTATATACGAATACAGTGATTGTTAATATATGATATTTACTTCACATCTTGTTGATTTGCTCAATTCTTTGTTTTATTTGCTTTACCACAAACCAATAAACGTATAATTCCTGGTTATCTGTATGTGACTCAAACATGTATGTGGTGACATACAAGTGGATCATAATAGTCTGTAGTATATGGATATAGGAGGGAAACCTTATCGTGGTAACGCTACGAATGCGGCCCGCTTTGTGGAATGGTCACAAGTGTCGTGACTTGCCACAGATGATCTAATCCTGATCATTTGTGTTGGTGACATGCGAGCGGGGTCGTACTATATAAAGAGTTTGTATAAGACCTGACCACGAAGTGTTAATGTCTTGTTATATAACACCGTTCATGAAAGAGACATCACTTCACTAGGATAACCATAGGTAACATGACCTCAATCCTGAGGGATTTTGGAACTCCTGCCATTGAGAGCAGTCCTTTGATTTGTATGGCTGCGAGTGGCCAGGTCGCCGATTCAAACCTACCCTTTTGAAGATTCGTTTGATTTGGGAGCTAGGAACTCAGCTACACAAGATGGAATTCACTTCTTCCCTGAGGCAGGGGTAAGTAGATAGATGGCTCTTTTAAGGGCTGATTCCAGGGCTTGAACAATGTAGTACCACAAACCTTCTCTTGGCCCGAGAAGTGTTCACACATAGTTGGACTATGTTGTATTGTTCATTAGAGGAATCAATGGTACTTAAGAAGTGAGATGTAACTACAAGGGAAAAACGTTAAATCGGCCCAATTGTACTTACGAGCATCTGTGAAGGGTCATCGTACTCATGATTGGTTATATCCGATGGACACAGAAATATACCTGTGGTAAGAAGATTTCAGCTGTTGGTCTTTAGTAGAATGACTGACAGTTAACAGATGGTGGAACTCGTGGCTAAAGAGTTTAGTAAGTTATTCACGTACCATTGAAGCTTCGAGTCATAGGTCCATTAGGTCACCTGGGTAGCTTGGATAAAGTCGAGAACCAATATTTGGGTTAATTTGAAATGTTCAAATTGACAAGAGGAACTTCAATTATATATGATATAATTGGACTGCTTAATTATATATGATATAAATGGCTAAATATATGAGATACATTATTTTGGAGGAAATTAGATATAAATATGATTTATATCAAGTAGAGGAAAAAATACTATAGTGGATATATGATATCAAACTATAGGATATAAATATAATATGATTAAATTTATTAATTAAATTAATTGATTAATTATTTGATAATTAACCGATTGATCCACGTTCGGACGTGGGAAGTGGGAGTGCGAAGGTTATGGTAACCGGCAGGTTAAAGCAAGAAAATAGTTCTCATTTGATCATTTTCATTCATTCGTACATTCGGAGCCCACGTCCAAAACAATTCGTGAAAGATCGATCGTTAGAGCCTATACGATAGAAGCTTGTTCGTCTACTTCATAGTTCTCTAAACAATCGTATACATCTTTTCTAAACGATCGTTCAATTTTTTCTAAACGATCGTGTAGCTCTACTATACGATAAGCATTTCCGCTATACAATAGCAGAGTTCATCTCCCACTTGCTTATCGTCTACACGACGTCTTCTCCTTTGTCCTCTACCAAACCCACCAGAGCCCACTCTTTGGGATTTTGACACCGAGGATACCCGGGTTTCTCTTGTCGTGGTGTCGTCCCTGCAGCATTGTTCGTGTACGTTCGGACCGTGCTGTTGTGGTTGACATACTCGTCGGGTGCCGGTAGATCGGTAGGAGGTTTTCCGCTGCTAAGGGTTCAGACATATGAAAACAGTCTTCATTTGGTATGAACCTTTTTTCCTTATTAATTTTTGTATTCTAAGCATGCCGGTAATGAGTTTAATATGCATAACTGTATATATGTATGGAATGTATGTCGTTTATTTTTCGGTCACTGTGAAATCGAAGCGATCTAAGCCCACTCATAGAACTCTCAGTATGAGATCCTTCACTTACAACATATAGCATTAAAAAAGAAGCATAGGCGAGTAATTTCAAGTCTTACATGTCTGGGTAAATTATCATGAATGGCTACCGGTAATAATTGTTGCATAAGAACGTGATGGTCATGCGACTTAAGTCCGTAAAGTTTCAAATCTGTGAGTGACACTAAACTTTGAATGTTCGATGAATAGCCTTCAGGTACTTTAATTTCTGATAGTACCTTACAAAAGCTCAATTTCTCAGCTCGTGTTAATGTATGACATGCGAAAGTTAAAAAGACTTTTTTCTCTCCTACTTGAGGGGCTAACTCTGATCTAATGTTCAGTTCCACCAAATCTAATCGAGTTTTTATTCCATCATTCATTTTACCAGGAATATCAAGCAATGTACCAATAAGATTTGCACATACATTCTTTTCAATGTGCATCACGTCAAAACAATGTCACACGTCAAGATACTTCCACTATTCTAACTCGAAAAGAAAAGATTTTTTCTTCCAATAAGTTGAAGTGCTATCTCCACTGTTCTTTTCCTTGATAGTTTTCTTACCAAATAAATATTGATACTTACTTGTTTCTGCAAGAATTTCTTCCCTATTCAATGGTTCTGGGACAAATTTTAATTCTTGTGCGCCACTAAAAGCTTTATTTTGTTTCCTATATGGATGATGGCAGGTAGAAACTTGTGATGCTCGAGATATGCCATCTTCTTCCCTTTTGGTAAATAAGTGGATGAAGTATTCTCTCCACAAATTGGACATGCATGATATCCTTTAACCGTACAACCACACAAGTTACTATACACAGGAAAATCATTAATGGTCCAGAATAAAATGGCTTTAAGTATGAAACGTTGTTCTTCATATACATCGTAACATTCTACCCCATCTTTCCAAAGTTTTTTCAAGTCTACTAACGGAGCTAAATAAACATCTATGTCCTTTCCCGGTTGTTTAGGACCAAATATTAGTGCAGTCAACATAAAAAAATTTCGCTTCATGCACAACCATGGTGGTAGATTGCACATCACTAACATCACTGCCCAACAACTATATCTACTACTAAGATCTCCATGTGGATTTACCCCATCTATCAACAGAGCAAGACAAAGATTTCTAGGTTCTGACCTAAACTTTGACCACAAATTGTCTATTTTTTTTCACGATAGGGCATCTTTGGGATGTTTTAATAAACCATCTGTTTCTTTTTTTTTAGCATGTCATGTCAATAAACTTGTTGTTTCTTTACTTCGAAACATTCTTTCAAATCTTGGAATTGGTGGGAAATACCACATGACTTTTGCTGGGATATTCTTAGCCCTTTCGTTTAAATTTTTTTGAAGCTTCTACATGCATGAATCTTCTCGTACTTCATTCCAAGAGTACCCAACATCTTTTTTGCTTCATAAGTAAAAGTTGGAATTTCATTAGGACTAGGTAATATGTCATGAATTAATTCCAACAACTTGTGAAACTCTTAACTCCATCCAAATTTAGCTTTCAAATTATATAACTTTACCAATGTAGATATTTTGGAAAAATTTTTACAATTTGGGTACAATGGTTTCTTCGTATATCTAATAATTCTTCAAAATTATCGGATTTTCCACTAAAATAGTTATTGTATGCAGCCTCAAACATTCCAATTGTGTTCATCAACATCAACACCATCCTCATCAACTTCGTCTCTTTCACTAGTAGACACATTTTCATTGTTTCTCTTAATCGGTAATGATTCAACGTGAAAAATCCATGTCTGATAACTTTGATCTATACCATTAAAAATAAGTGATCTCTTATTTTACTCATATTTAGAGTCTTTGCATTCACACACTTCAAACATGGACAACTCATGACATTCGATATATTTGAATTTTGTAGACCATTTTTAATAAACATCTCGACCCCTAAACCATACTCAGTTGACATTCTATTCATTTTCATCCATGACTTATCCATGATCGTAAAATATGCAACTTAATCTACAAAAAAAAAAAAAAAAAAAAAAAAAAAAAACACAATAGCAAGGAACATTTAAAAGCATAAAATTATGATTTTTAAAATATGCAACATCAACAAATTTAGAACAAATTGACTTTTAAGATAAGCATCTTATAAATATTGCCTTGTACTTGTTATTAATGTTGTTATGAATCCTTTTTGTGTTGGGTGCACCTTCTCCACTTGTCAACCTTCTTAAAACATGTCCAATGCAATCTTCATATCTTCCTTCCAAATCCCCAAGAATCAAAAATTTAGCCTTACACGTTAAACTTGAACCTAACAAATGAAAAACTTCACTCAAAATGATTTCATTATTGCTCAAATGAGTGAACTCAAAGATTCTAATTCAACTACTTTCCAAAAGAACCTTACTCTGAAATAGTTTAATTCTTATCTCAATTTAACATATGCAAACAATGAATCAACAATCCTAAAAAGAAAGTCTAAGAATTTAGACTATCATGTAATGTTTGCCCAATAATGGACGGCTTGAGGATAATTTCTTGTCATGAACCTACATATAAGAATCCATAACCTTTATTTTTTCACAGATTTATATATCATGATGGTATTTGTCAATAATTCACAAATTCAGCAAACGGTCTCATGATATGTAGATATGCTATGTGAAGATCCATCAAGGAAGAAATACCTACATTAACCTTTCGGAGTTCAGAAAACACATATCAAATACTCTGTTGTAAGTTAAAACCAGTTCATGTTTAAATGAATACCTCTTAGAAGACTAAGGACCCTTGTAAATCTTATAATATCAACAGAGTATTTGATTTGCAGCAGAGATGAGCAACGCGGCAGAGACGACCCACGACATAGGCAACCCACTGGCAAAGATGACCGACGACCCACTAGCAGAGACGACCCATGGCTACAGATCTAAACACTGATGCGATGGAGACTGATGGACGGGCGGCAAACGTGATGGAGACTGACGAAGACCGGCGGATGAACGGCGGACAACAATGGACGGATGGACAATTCGCACGGCCAAGGAGAGTTACGGTTTGGGTAAGAGAGAAATGGAAGGGGGTCGCGCGCGTGAGTGTCGAAATATAAGAAAGGGTTTTTTTTTTTAATAAAGTAAGAAAAAAATAATTAGACCTTTAATGTCGGTTTAAAACCAACATTAAAGCCTATCTTCAATGTCGATTTAAAACCGGCATTAAAGATTCGTTTTTTTTAACCCGACATTATACATCCGGTTTCACTTTTTCCGACATTAAAGCCTAAAATTCTTGTAATGGCTACTTTATTAAGATTCCGTTTAGAATTATTGTAGTTTTTTAAATAATTGTTGATAGTCGTGCTTTTAGAAGTATCAATGGTGAAAGAAAGTAAAATAGTGTTCGATAAATTTTAATTTAAATTAGAAAAAACTAGCTATGGTATTTGGTGAATTAATACTAAACTTATATAATTTAGTTATATGAATCAAACTAGAGTTATTATTTCAAATATTTTTGTCTAGATAATTAATTTTTAATTTATTTTAAAATGTCCATGATTTAAATTCCAACTAATTTTATTTGATCTAAATAATTTGATAAAAGTTTACAAAATATATCTTTTTTGAGTAAATGATTAAAAAAATAATTCTTATAAAAATGAATTAATTAACATTTAAAAATATATATAACAAAATACATTAATATAAAAGGATATTATTATAATATATTTAGTTAAACGATTAAAATGTTAACAAATTTTCAAGTAAGCTAAATTTAAAAGCTAGTTTCTATTAGCTTTTACCTGTTAGTTAAAATTAGGAAGTAATTTTGTATTAATAAATAATTTATTTTAACAAACAAGGTAGGTAGTTAAGTATTTATTATAATTACTTTTTATGATTGCAAATGCAATTCAAAACGGAACATAATTCTTCCCACATAATTTTTTAACCTCTCATCTCAAACTCTCATTTTTAATTTTTTTTAACATTTTTCTAGGAACATAACTTTTTTATAAACAAATCTCAAACATGTTTTGAATGATTTTAGTAGATTTTTTAAGATTCAATGCATGTACAATTTTTTTTTATATATTTAAAGCTTATAATTTGAAACTTAATATGGTTAAATATATTAGATTTAGAGTTTAATTTCATTTTTTTTAGATTCGCTGCTTAGATTTCAATTTCAATGTTACATTCATCGAACTGCATAAAATAATATTGGTGATCTTTTAATTATTTCAATATTCATTTTGAAATTCTTTACAATTTTTAAAATTAATTTTAAGCTCACACAAAATTTATTTAATCTTTTTGTGAATATCTCACGTTTATATATTGTTGTCCTCTCTTAATCCATCAGAAGTCAATGATGTTGGTTGACAAATTTTATTTATTTGCTTCATAATTTATGTTCATTCCAATTAATCTTAAATGAAATAATTAAAAGATCACTAATTTTTTTATACTTGAAGTATGATGGGAAATGAGTTCAATGAATGTAACATTAAAATATAAGCTGTAAATCTTAAAAAAAAAAAAAAAACTCTAAAAAAAAAAAAAAAAACAAAATCTAAACCCTAAATCAATCATATTTATGTTAGGATTAGTGTCCTAAATCTCTTTGTAATCTCGTAGTTTGTAAATCTTGTATAAATATATTATTTTGCTAATAAAATAAATGATGTTTTATAAACATATACTCAATCCAATAAACTAAGATCCGAGGTTATTTCATTTAATTTAAATAAGTATGCAGAGACATACAATTGGATCTTATTTAAATAATAACCAAAACGGTTTGTAGTATATGGATAAGGCTGGGTACCTTATTCTTATGACACTATGGATACGGTCCGCTTTGTAGATGTTATAAGTGTTGTAAAGTGCTACAAATGAAATGATCCTGATCATTCATATGGAGACATGTGAGCAGGGGTATGTTATACAAAGAGTTTGTAAAAGATCGGACCACGAAATGATTACTCTTTATATAACGCCGTTAATAATAGAGACTTACATTTCACTAGGATGACCATAGGTGACATGACTTAAATCCTGAGTGAGTTGTGAACTCATGCTCATAAAGGCGGTCATTTGATTTGTATGGGTGAGAGTGGCCAGATTGCCAACTCAACAAGCCTACCATTTTAGGGATTCGTCTAACTGAGGAGCTAAGAACGTAGCTACACAAGACAGAATTTACTCCTTCCTCGATACAGAGGCAAGTAGATAAATTGCTCCCTTAAGAGCTGTTTTCGGGTCTTGAACATAGTGGTCACACTTTCTCCTAGTCCGAGAGAGACTTGGTCATAGTGGGACTATGACTTATTGTTCATTAGAGGAATCAATGGTACTTAAGGAGTTAGATGTAACTACAGGAGCAAAACGATATTTTGCTCAACTATACTTACGAGCAATTTGTAAAGAGTCATTATATTGTTGATTGGTTATATCCAATTGACACCGAAATTTATTTGTAGTGCAAAGAGTGCAGCTATTGGTCTTTAGTAGAGTGACCGGAAGTTTACGGATGTTGGTAATTTAATTAAAGAGTTTAATTAATTATTCGAGTACCGTGGGAGCTTCAATCTACAAGTCCATAATGTCCTCTCTATAGCAACAGGGATTTAATTGAGGATTAATTTAAAGTGTTCAAATTAATTGAGGAAATTAATTATAATTAATTAAATTGATTATACATGTGATATAATTAATATAATATATTTGATACATTATAATTTAAGGTAACATGAGAGGAATTTGAATATGATTCAAATCTATGAAGAAAGATACTTCATGTAAGACAAAGAATCAGTATCAAACATGTATCGGATATTGATTCTTCAAGATACTTCCCAGATACGTATCTGACATGCGATTTGACATATCTATACTTTCATATATTTTTCATATACGTATCTGACATGCGATTTGACGAATATATTTTTCTATGCTTTTTTTTTTTTAAGAAAAAAACAAGTACTCATCTAATCTTTCTCAATCTAAAATTAGGCAACCTATTTAAAAAAATTACTACTCAAGTCCAAAATTAAAAGAAAAAAAAAGTACCAAACCCTATACTAGAATCATTTAATCTTCATCTTCACATTCGAGTCCCCACAAAGTCTACCAAAATATAAACTATTTAGATATCTTCGACAATAAGTTCTTCGTTTATCTTCATACTTCTCCCTCTAATCTTCTTCTGTTTTTTTGCAATATGAGTCACTTTTTTATTGCATTTTGTTAACTATACTTCAACATCTTAGATATTTTTTTTTTTTTTTGTATTGTATTTCAGCATTTGTATTCTATTTTGTGCTATTGTTATTAACTTGTATGCTAAATTTATCTATATCCTAGATTTTTTTAAAGAAAAAGAAAATGTATCTTCAATGTATCAGTATTCTCGTTTTTAGAAATATATATATTAAAAATATATAAAAAAAAAATTACGCATCTTTAGACGTATCCATATCTTAGTTTTTTAGAAATTGACGAATCGCCGTATCCGATCGTATCCGTATCGTGTAGCCATATCTGTGTTTGTGCTTCATAGATTCAAATACCAATTATATGAATGAGATTCATGTAATTAAATATAAATATGATTTATATTGAGAGGAATTAAATATTTGGACATGATCCAAATATCAATTATATGGATGAGATTCATAGAAGTAAATTTAATATAAATGTGATTTATATTAAAATTATCATGTATTGTTGAGAGAAAATAAAGTTTATAGTTTATGTTGTATTTGATGCAATATAAAACTATAGACTACATGTTATATTTTTTATAACATATAGTGTATATATATATAATAAAGTCGTTATTATATATATATATATATATATATATATTGTTTTATTTTATTAATTTAATTGAAATTAATTAAAGGGAAGCAGTTACAACTTCTTTCCCTCATTCTCTCAATTACTGTACATGGGATTAAGTTGGTTGTAAATGATTCTACTTCTTGGATTGGCTCTGTGAGAAAGTTCTCTCCAAGAGAAAAGTTCAATGTAGAAACTTCTTTCTCCTCCTCTCCATCTCCTTTCCCTCTTCCAAGAATTCAAGTAAAGCTCACAACTCTTGCTTGAATCCTTTATCTCAAGAAAATATAGTGGGTTCTCTGTCCATTCTTGTTTGAAGGAGATCCGTGTGGAGATAGAGATCCCTAAGTATTTGATTTAAAGCATGTTGTAATCATATAAATACATATTTTGTTGTTGTTTTATTATAAAACTTTATATTCAATCAAAATTGAATTTTGGACGATCTTTGCTTCCGTTCAAAGGATCTTTTTCTTAAAATTTCCTTTAATTTAACCATATTGAGTTTCAAAATCTAAGCTCTAAATATAAATTAAAAACAATTATACATGCACTAAATCAAAAATCTAATAAGATTATTCAAAACACATTTTAAAACATTTCTAAGATTATACACAATGTCCAATATGTTTTTGCCAAGAAATTATATTCTTAAATAAATCTAAAAAAAACTAAAAAAAAAAAAAAAAAAAACTGACAACGATAGTTTGAGATGAGAGTTAAAAAAAAAAATAGTGTTGGAAGAGTTAGACTTAATTTAGAATTGCTATAGCTTTTAAATAATTGTTGTTAGCTCTAGTTTCTTAAAAATAAGCTATGAAAGGAAGTGTAATAGTGTTTGATAAATTTTTAATTTTAAATTAGTAAAAAAAACAAGTTATAGTGTTACATAAACGAATACAACATTGGTGTAATTTAATTATATGAACTAAAGTAGGCTTATTATTTTAATTATTTTTACGATAATTAGATTATAATTTATTATACTATATATTATTTAAAAATTTATATTTGAATTTCAACTAAATTTATTTAATTTAAATTTTTTGATAAAAATGTAAGAAAAATAATTGTTATATAAAAATTGAATCAATTAATTTAAAAATATATGTAAAAAATATATTAATATGGAAGAATATTAATATAATGCATTAGGTTAAGAAAGAAGAAGATTTTTAGAAAAAAAATGAATCTAAAGCTAATGTTGTGAGGTTTTACACATTAGTTAGAATTCAAAAGGTGATTCTCATATATTAATTAATAATTTAATTTATCGTTAAGTTTTTTTTACAAAATTTTACGTTGCAAACGTAATTCGAAATGGAACCTTAACAAGGTAATTGTATATTAAGGGAGAGATTAAAAAAGAAAAAACGTTGAGATGGGTTAAAAAAAAGAGTAAGTGAATTAAGGCTGTCCACGTGATATGTGCATGGGAAATTCGGTCTTTCCAAAAGCTTTAAATAAGTAAGGACAAAAAACTGTCCTATTTATGCAAATAATTTTCAGCTTACTTGTTTTTTTGCAAATATTTCTACAAACTACCCTATATTTATCCTGTGAACAAACTACAATCAACAACTTAAAGTAACAAAATTAAAAGTAGCATCAAATCTTTTTAGAAAGTTCACTTAAAATTACATAACAACCAAAAGTAACAAAACTTGGTCAGTAAAAAGATGCATCTAGACTCATCTCTACTTCTTTGCTTGAACACAAACTTTGGAATAAAATTTTAAAAAAATTGAAATAGTTTCAATTCTATTAAATAATTTAAAAGTATAAACAAATAATTATTATCAAAATTAAAGTAACTTATATAATTATTACAACTAAATGTATAAAACTTTTCAAAATATTAAAAAAATAGGAAAGCTTATAAACGAATCAGTTTAACTATTGTCTCACTTATACCACTTAAATACAACTTGAACTTAGAAACTATATTCTACTGTTAGTAACTCAAAACTGCAAATTGATTTTTGAGTTGGTCTAGTCAATTCCTAGTTTTTAGTAAATAGTTGAAGTTATTTTTAGTTGTAGTCAAGTCTAAGTTCCTATTCTTGTGGAGTTAGTGGGATTAGTTGCTAACATTATGGAATCTATTTTTAGACTTAAGATATGTATTTATAAGGAGTTTTCTAGAATGAAATAAACACACTTCCCATTTTTCTCATTTCCCTCTCATTAGTTAGCACAACAGCAGTATCAAAGCCCTCAATTCTTAAGGGATCTGTGAGTGAGAATCAGTTAAATATCTCGGAGAGAAACCGAGTGATATACCCGTGAGAGTTGTTAGAAATGGAATTAGGATCAAACAATCTTTCTTCATTGGCTCCACCTGTGTTTGATGGTGAAAACTATCAGGCATGGGCTATTAGAATGCAAGCCCACGTGGAGGGTTGTGATTATAGGGAAGCAATTGAGCAAGACTGTCAGATTGTTCCACTTCCTGATAACCCAACAATACATCAGATTGAGACTCACAAGGAGAGGGTCACCAGGAAGGCAAAAGCTCGAGCTTTCCTATATGCAGCTGTGTCTCCCGCCATATTCAACAGAATTATGCCCTTGAAGTCGACAAAGGAGATTTGGGAGTTCCTCAAAAGTGAGTATGAAGGTGATGAGATGATTAAAGGCATGAAAGTGTTGAACTTAGTTCGAAAATTCGAGAGAATGCAAATGAAGGATTCTGAGTCCATTAAAGAGTACTCAGATAAGTTAATTGGGATTTCTAACAAGGCAAGAGCATTAGAAACCAATTTTTCTGACAATAGATTGATTCAGAACATTCTAGTTTCAGTACCTGAGAGATATGAAGCAACCATTGCATCCTTAGAAAATACTAAAGACCTCTCCAAACTTAAGGTGATAGAAGTGGTTAGTGCTTGAAAGCACAAGAGCAGAGGAGGTTGATGAGACAAGAAGGAAGCATTGAGGGGGCATTTAAAGCTAGAGTGTAACAGGGAGAAGGTGGAAGAGAGAAGAAGAGAAGTGGCAGCAGTAGCTCAGAGTCTGCGGCAAAGGACACTGGTAGTACATGCAAGCAATGTGGGAAGCAGAATCATCCACATTTCAGATGCTATAGAAGGCCATATATGAAGTATAGAAGATGTCATTTATTGGGGCACATTGAAGGATTCTGTAAGGAAACAAAAACTCAATAGCAAGGAGAAGCACATGTTGTAGTACAGCAAGAAGAAGATCAACTCTTTGTGGCTACTTGTTTCTCATCAGTCACTCAATGTGGTGGTTGGTTGGTTGATAGTGAGTGTACTAATCACATGACAAGTGACAAAGAGTTGTTCAAGGATCTTAATAAGTCATTCAATTCAAGGGTGAAGATACGAAACGGTGAGTATCTAGAAGTAAAGGGGAAGTGCACAGTGTCAATAAAGAGTTGTGTTGGAACCAAGTTGATTACTGAAATGTTGTTTGTCCCTGAAATTAATCAAAACTTGTTAAGCGTTGGTCAATTAGTAGAGAAGGGATTCAAAGTGTTGTTTGAAGAAGGAAAATGCCTTATTTCTGATTCCAATGGGAATGAGTTGTTCAAAATAAAGATGCAGCATTAGAGCTTCTAGTTGGATCCACTCGAGAAGGAGCAGGTAGCTTTCAAGTGTCAAGTAAATGACACTGAGTTATGGCACAAAAGGTTGGGGCATTTTCATTAAAAAGGGTATGTACACGTATGGGGAATTGATTTTCTGAGACTTTTGCATCAATTGCAAGAATGGACAAAATCAGGTTGTTACTGGCTATGTCAGCCTAGCATGGATGGAAGGTGTATCAACTAGATGTGAAGTCAGCATTCCTAAATAGAGTGTTAGAAGAAGAGATCTATGTTGAGCAACCAGACGAATTCATCATACGAGGACAAGAGCATAAGGTTTATTTGTTGAAGAAGGCTCTCTACGGGTTGAAGCAAGCTCCTAGGGCATGGTACAGCAAGATGGATGATCACTTGTTGAAACTGGGTTTTTTATGAGTCGTTTTCAAGCTCTTAGGATCAAGTTAGGTGTTTGCAATATTTGAGTTAGGATGAGAATGTTAGTAACTCAAAACTGCAAATTAGTTTTTGAGTTGGTCTAGTCAATTCCTAGTTTCTAGGAAATAGTTGAAGTTATTTTTAGTTGTAGTCAAGTCTAAGTTCCTATTCTTGTGGAGTTATGGGATTGGTTGTTAACATTATGGAATCTATTTTTAGACTTAAGATATGTATTTATATAGAGTTTTCTAAAATGAAATAAACACACTTCCTATTTTTCTCATTTCCCTCTTATAGTTAGAACAACGTCTACAAATACGTCAATTCAACATGAAAACTTAAAATTCAATTCAAACTTAGGCATAATTACAATTTTACCCTTACATCAATCTCTAATTCAACATAGATCTTCAACTTCAACGTGAAAACATTAATAGATTCAACTAAACTTAGAAACTACTCCCTACAATCAAACTATCCTTCACCTCCCCTCAAAACTTTAATCTCAAACTCAATATAATAATTCAACTCAAAGAACGTTACAACTAAAAATAATGAAAGCAATCAAAACTATCTTAAGTTTACTTTTACCTTATCCACCATCTACAAATAAATGAATAATAACAACCTAGTTAAAACATAAACTTTGAAACTACTCCTTAACTATTCCAACTCTACCATCAACACGACATCACTAATCACAAATTCAAAAAGAAGAATCAATAGTTAACTTAAATTCAGAATAGCCAATATATAAAGAAATTTAGTTTCATAAATATATGACAATATATTAGAGTTCCTACCTAGTTAGATTTATCTTCTTGTGTCGAGTGGGATGTATGGTATTTTAATCCCCCAGATAAGTCAACTAGATCTCCATGATATATCTATTGACTATAAGATTAAGATACTTGTTTTTTCATATTTATTAACGTAAAGTTTCGCTCTTTCTAAAAATCAAGCTACTTCTACTATAATATAGCGCGTACACACATACATAAATGCACAAGCCTACATGCACAAGCACACGCACACACATGTATGTACACATACACATAAAAACACCGAGTTCAACATTATAATGAGGGTTCAATATAAGCTAGACTCACATGGTCCAGTGATATGTTTAATGGACAACGACGATGTTAAGTGTCTATTTCTTGAGCTAAATTGTAATGACCTCAAACATTTGTTAGTGTTAAGAAGATATACGAAGATAGAAACGTGTATGACATTGAGACAAAACACTAACCTTTGTTTGACATAGATGGTGTTGGGCCCGTAATATTTTCGTATGTTATATCTACGAAAAATGACGACTTCAACCCATGGGATTCACAAATGACACACCAGTATGTTGGCCAAAAGCGGGTTCATAATCATGTGTTTGAAGTAGTTGTGGAGAATGATTGTCAAGACACCGACGAGGATTTTGGAAATGAAATTGGAACCGAAAATTTTGTTAATTAGTGTGAGAATAATTCGGCAAGTGAACCACATTGAACTCCAAGCCAACCTACTAATTTGGATACACCACAAGAAACTCAAGTCCTTCGTAATAATTTTAGTCATTTTCTTGGCAATATGCCACGAAAGCTTGATATAGAAGCTGAGTGTGGCTTTTCAAGAGGTAAACACCTGAGAGCAACGTTAGTAGTGAATTGGTCATGTAGTCACAATCTTCATCTAGTATGAATGTAGAACTAGGGCAAATATTCTTCTCCAAGAATGATGTAAATATATGGTTGTCAACAGTTCAGGAGAATTTTGAGATGTGTGTTCGAAAATCAAATAAAAAACTATATTTTGTGCGATGTATCCACAATACATGTAAGTGAAAATCTGTGCAGTGAAGATGGAGAGATGTGACATATCCAAGATTATAAAAGTTATGGCTATGAACATGTTTTCCATTGAAGTTCTGTATCATGACCACTGGCAGGCTAGTGCCTTTTTTGTAGGTCAATTAATTAAGGACAAGTTTAGGGTTGTTCGTGCCGAGAAATCACGCAATATAATTAAAGACATACGACAAGAGTATGAGGTGAATATAAGCTACGATAAGGCATGGTGTGCAAGGGAAACTTCTTTTCGTCTTACGAAGGAGACATTTGAAGAATCGTACGCTTTATTGCATGTTTATAGGGAAGTGTTAAAGATAGAAAATCTCGAGACCATTTTCGCATGAAGCTTGAAGATGACAAATACTTCAAGTACATGCTGGTTGCGAGGATATAAGAATTTTCATCAAGTGATAGTTGTAGATGGCACGCATTTGAACGGTAAGTATAAAGATACGATGTTGGTCGGTATTGCTATGGACGACAATAATCAATTTACCCTATGGCTTATGTTGTTATAGATAATGAGACTAACTAATCGTGGAAGTGGCTTATGATGTATTTCAAAAATTAACTTGGAGATTGTCCCAATTCGGTATTCGTTTCAGATCGTCACCATACTTTAACCCATGTTGTTAATGTTGTATTTTAAAACGCATTTCTCGGGTTGTGTACTTTAACCCATGTTGTTGATGTCGATACAAATTTCAAAGACGCGGGGGTGAGTAACTTGTTTGATAAAGAGGCCAAAGCATTATGGGAGTCAGAATTCAAAATATATTGGGACCAAATAATGGACTATAAAGATGATATCCTTGGATGATATCTGGAAGAAGTTGGCATTGAACGATGGTGTTGATGTTATCAAGATGGGAGTTGATATGATACCATGACTAGCAATGTCGCTGAATGTTTCAATTCACTTGCTGTCAAAGGAAGGAAGTTGCCGATTGTTTCTTTTCTTGAATTCATTAGAGAATTTATCTGAGATTGGTTCTACGATGGCGGAACCATTGGTCATCTAGTTCATCGACACAATCAAATTATGTAGAGACGATAATGTTAATTTAGTGTGCAAAAGTGAGACGGTACAAGGTCAAAAGAATTTATTTTGATCAGTTCCATGTGAAGAACGGCGGGTTGGATGGTGTTGTTAATCTCAACACATTGGAATGTAGTTGTAGACAGTTTGATTATCTAAAAATTCTGTGGTCGCATGTTATTGCAACAGACGGAGAGCGAAAGACCAACTCATTCACTCTTTGTAGCCGACTTTATAGCGTTGAGTCTCTTGTACTTGTATACGCAGAATCAGTAACTCCACTCGACCATGTTTGTGAATGGAAGAAACTGGCAGATTATTTCGAGATTAAGATTCTTTCACCAATAAGGTTTGTTAGAGTGAGCCGCTATCAGGTGCAACGAATTCCATCCATTAAAGAACACCATAGAGCCAAGAAATGCCAATGTTCTAGTGGCACGAGGCATAACAAAAAAAAACTTTTAATGAACAATTAATTATCACGAATTGCAATATAGTAGTGGGACAAGAAAATACTCAATGAATTGTTATTTAGTTTAGAAAATAAATCTGCGAGTTATGTGAATTGCGAAGTAATTTTATTTCAGTAACATTCTCAATCAAGGATCACAATTCTTGATGATGGTGCTCGTTCTCAATCCTTGATGATGAAGCTTGATGCCGATCCTCGATGATGGTGCTCAATCCCGATCCTAAACTTGTTTTTTATAAATTTTTTAGACGTTAAAGTATTGGCTTCTCTTGTAATTGTATCCCTTCATTAATTCTTGCATTTTAGTAATTATGTCGTTAATAATTTGCATCAATATTGATTATCACTCACGTTCATCTCTAAATCCACTCTAATTCCATGCATTGGAGAACATTTACTATTTCACAATTACATTTATGAACATTAAATTATACAATGGACTAAGAAGAGAATCTATCAGCCCACAACTAGCATATATTTGAGCCAAAAATCTATGATCTTCAATTATACGAGTGAATATTTGGTCGAGGTCCCCGTGACTAAATACTCGAAGAATATCATATAGAAGATGTCACAGTCTAACGTATTTTTGCCTTGGATTTTACCAGTGTCTGCATGGTACATCATCTATGGACCAAGTTGTAGACTAGGTTTCTTATCAATATGACCGTAGTAATTTCATAGGGATGGCAATGTGTGGGTCAGTGATGTAAAAATGAGTTGAAGATCAATATGTGAAATGTACGATGGTAATGAGTCGTACAGTATTAGCCGATATTCACATCTTTCACAACCAGTATCCAATGTTCACAAAAATTGTACGACGTGTATACAAAGCTAATATCTGCCCCATGCAAGTGATGCTTCATTTTTACCCAACACCATATCGATCAGCGATTCCTCGCGTTCCCATACCTTTTCTGCATCCACCAAACTCCACCGAAATATAGACTTGAACAAAACTGGTGTAGAAGTTTAAGTGATAATATGTGCATGATAAAATAATATAAAAATAGTATTCATATAAGGACATGTCGTGCAGTAGCCAAATTATACATATGGTGTATGCAAATGGGAAAACGGTGAATCTATGTATACATATCTCTGGGTCGCGATCTAAACTTCCTACATAGAAATTGTTGTATGGTTCCGAGTACCTACAATCTCGATCAACATTTTTTTTAGTACCATAATTTCAAAAAATTAGTTAATGGATATATGAAATGAAAATAATTTACATATTACTTACCTCACACTTGACCCAATATCCATGATTAGTTCACGAAACACTTGTCGAACAATGTAACCCATCCAGAACAGGGCCCATCTCCCCAATACATGCAACTCAACATAGTCAACAACATATCAATTATATGAATTCAACCACTGAACCATTGCATGTACCTAAACGATCAATTACAAGAAGCAAGACAAAGAAGATTCAAGAGGCATTCATACTATATCTTCAAAACCTAGCAAATTCACAAGAATTGACAAATAATTTTGAGGCCAAATTTTACATAATGTTAGTTCGATGAGTCAATAAGAGAATGACATGAAGATGTCATGGAAAAGTCCTATGATTTGGAATGTGACATGGTGGTCAAAAAAAGTGTGCAGATTTTATGAAGAAAATGTTGTCAAGTGTGCACTGCATGGGAAAACGTGATGTCAACGAAGGAACTTTAAGTAAATATGGCCTATGAGCGGAAGCGGATCGTCCAAACTTCATTGTGAAAGAACTCATACATTCACAGTCATACTTAACAAAATATGCATTAAATCATAAATTACAGCATGCTTCATGAAATAAAGACAAAGGTTAGAGAGACAATACCTTTGAAGAACACTTTCTTCAAGTATATACCTCGATCAGTCACGAACTCAATGAGCAAGAACTCGATCTCCCTCCAACACCAGCAACGAGTATAAACTCGATCCTCGAACAACTGGACACTACCACAAGATTACCTTGGTATTCTCACATCTAGGAGTTGTAGGCTCTGTCTAATTTTGGATTGACGGAAGATTTAGAGTGGAAGAGGAAACGATCGAGTAAATGATGAACTATCGTGTACAAGATGAAATTCTATTACATAGACTGGATACTCGATCGTGTAGACTCTGAAGCTATCGTCTAATAAGCTCGATGTTATCGTGTAGTCACTCAATAGGTAATTATGTTTGACTTCAATCGTTTTAGATTGTTAAATCAAATTTCATTTTATCCCACAATTACCATAAAATCGTGTAACCACCCATTGAGGTTGGTTATTAAGAAAAAGAAATTTAATTATTAAATAATTAATAAATTATAAATAAATATGAGAACTAACTTATCACATTATATTTATAACCTATAATTTTAATATTCAATATATAAACAATAATTCTTTTTGTATTTTATGACATTTAATATAAATTATATTTATATTAAATTTAATAACTACGAATCTAATTCATAGAAATTATATTTGAATCATATTCAAATATTAGTTCCTCCAATAAAACAATAATGTATCAAATACATTATATCAATTATATCATATATAATTGAATTAATTTAATTATGTCATATATAATCAAATTCCCTCTTATTAATTTGAATATTTCAAATTAACCCAAAAACTGATTCTCAACTTGAATCCATTGAGCTACCCAGGGGACCTTATGGACCGGTAGCTTGAAGCTCCAATGGTACGTGAATAACTAACTAAACTCTTTAATCACATTATCTACCATCTGTTAACTATCGGACAATCCACTAAAGACCGACAGCTGCACTCATCACACTACAGATATATTTCTGTATCCATTGGATACAACAAATCAACAGTACGATGACCCTTTAAAAATCGCTCGTAAGTATAGCTTAGACAAATTACCATTTTTCCCTAGTAGTTACATCTAACTCCTTATGTACAATTGATTCTTCTAATTAATAATAGATCATAGTCCTACTATAGCTAAACCCCTCTCGGGCTAAGAGAGGGTATGGCACCACATTGTTCAAGCCGCAGAATCAGCCTTTATGGAAGCAATTTATCTACTTATCTCTACTTCAGGGAAGGAGTGAATTCCATCTTGTGTAACTGAGTTCCCAGCTCCCGAATCAGACGAATACCCAAAATGGAAGGCTAGTTGAATTAGTAATCTGGCAACTCTCACCCATGCAAATCAAAGAACCACCCTCACAGGTAGAAGTTCACAACTCACTCAAGATTAAGGTCATGTTACCTATGGTCATCCTAGTGAAATGAAAGTCTCAATTCTGAATGGCATTATCTAACGAGACTAAACATTTCATGGTTCGGTCTTATACAAACTTCTTTATATAGAATTTCATGGTTCGGTCTTATACGAATGAGAGTGATCATATCATTTGTAGCACTTTACAACATTTGTAACACCTACAAAGTGGGTCATACTCGTAGTGTCACCAGGGTAAGGTATCCTCCTTTATCCATATACTACAAACCAATTAGCTTATCACTTAAAACGCGATCCACTTGTATGTCTACACATACATGTTTAAGTTACAACGATAACCATGGATCTTAGTTTATTGGTTTGTGGTTAATGCAACTAAAATATCAAATATTTCATAGACTGAAGTGAATAAAATATCATATATTATAAGTCACAAAATGTTTGTTAATACAAATGTTTACAAACTATAGGACCCTACGAGATTTTGGGCATCAACCCCAACAATCTCCCACTTTTCAAACATGCACATTTACTTTGTCGCCTTCTATATGAGATATTATTTAAAGACTTTCTACATTTCTAGTTTTGCTTTTCGACTTATAATTTAGTATGCAATTAAGTTTCAAGTTCCTAGATGTTATTTTCTACAATTTGCAATTAATTGTATTTGAATGACATTCTAAGTTTCTTGGTTTATCCACTACCTTTTGGCCTATAAAATGGCTTGTACTGTTCTTGAAAACTCAGATGATCAATATTGAAAAGCTTGTTATTGAACCTTTTGATGTCGTCTTTTCTTTCAAATCTTGCTTTAGATTTGATGTTTAAATAATTTCATTGGATTAGTCTTGATCAAACTAATTTTGGAGTGAGTTGTCTTAGAATCTAAGAGTGACCAACATAGATTCTATGTTTGATCCAAGTTAGCTTTCTTTATGAGTGCTAGCAAGGATTCTAGAAGGACCTCTAGCTTTGCATCCAACAAGCATCACGGATACTTTTCATTTGGTATCAGAGAATTTGGTCATTGTTCTTAGTCGACTCCAGAGGTGTTATCATTACTTTATTTCAATTTATTTCCATTTCAATTTTTTTTCTCTCCAAGCAATATCTTACATTTGTAATACAAGGCATACTACAACTTGTCATGAAATCTTCTTCAAATCTGCTCTTGGATCATAATAAAAAATCAAGTAGCACAAAAAAAGGAAAAAAGTCTGCAACAAAAAAAGACAAAAAAATAGTAGCGAAAAAAAAAATCAAAGAGAGGAACATGAAAGTTCTTATCGTTAGTTTGAAGAAAAAAGTTCCAGATTTATTTTTTTTAGTTTTTTAGCCTAATTTTGAGTTACTCTATTCTTATTTATGAGAGTTGATCATTTTGAAATGGTTTTCATCAAATTTTTAGTGAGATTTCACACAAAAAATATAAGTCAATTCTTACATCTTTGACCTAGTATCAAAAGCCTACCTTTGAGTGATAAACACGAGTGTTCTTGATTGAAATTGATGAAAAGTGTGGTGAGGTCCTTTTATTATTAAATTTAAAATGTCACAAGGAGAAGGAGTATCACAAGTACAAGATACTAGTATGGCTATTCTTCAAGACATTCATGGCATGATGGAAATAATGAGGGAAGATAAGTAAGAAAGAAGGGTACAACAACAAAGAAAAGAACGAGCCTTACAAAAAGATGAGGGAGTATTTGACTTAGTTGAACAAGAAAGACAAATTGAAGGAAGAGGAAGCGTGAGAGGATGAGGAAGAAATAATATGCAACCTAGACAATGAGAAAGAATCCATGAAGATAGAACATGGGTTTGATTGCAAGACATTTAATGAAAAATAAGAAAATGAGACTTGTCATTGTCGAATTCACTAACCATGCCGAAAATTCGTATCAATATCTCAAATTCGAGAGAAGGGGAAAGGAGGAGGATTCCATTGATATCTAGGAATAACTTGAAGAAGCCATGAGAAAGAGGTATGTTCCAAGACATTATGAAAGAGATTTGAAAACTAAATTGAAAGCTTTAAGGCAGGGAACAAAACGTGTGGCTGAATATTATCAAGAGATGGAAACTTTGATGGAAAGAGCAAAATTCGAGAAGAAGAAAAAGACACCATGTCTACATTCCTTGGAGGTTTAAATCGAGAAATTTCTCATCATATTGATAGGTATCCACAACTTTACTTAGAAGAAATGTATCATTATGCAATCAAAATTCAAAACAATTGAGAAAAGAAAAGGAACATTCCAAAAGGTAAAATTATAAAGCTAATACCTTTTCAAATTCTAATGTTTTGAAGAATGATGGTTTTGTGAATATGAGTGAAGCAAAAGGTAAGTTTGAGACTCTCAAAAGAATGGAGGCCGGGAGCACCAATATTAAAAAGAATGAAGCTTCAAAGAAGGTAAAAGAGAAATTTAGTTCTATTTAAATGTTAAAGTGCAAAGGATTTGGACACGTGAGCAAAGATGGTGTCAATAAAAAAGTCATTCCCATAAGAAATGGAATTATGGATTCAGAAGATGAATGTGATGAACAAGATGCCCAACTTGAGGAAGAAGTCGAAGCATATGATGATGAGTACATTGAAGAGGGTAACTCCATATCTTTAGTTGTAAAAAGAATACTTAATGTGTAGATCAAGGAGGAGAAAGTTGAAAATCAAAGGGATAACTTGTTTCACACAAGATGCTTGATTGAAGGAACCTCTTGTAGCTTGGTGATTGATAGTGGAAGTTGCAATAATTTAGAAAGTAGTTTTCTTGTAAAAAAGACTCCAACTAACTACTTGTCCACATCCAAAACCATATAAACTTCAATGGTTGTCAAATAAGGAAGAATTGAAGGTAAACTCTCAAGTTCTTATTTCTTTTACTTTGGAAGATATAATGATGAGGTTCTTTGCATGTAGTACGTATGCATGCAAGTCATATGTTATTAGGCCGACCTTGGCAATATGATAGAGTGAATCACATATCATGGAATGTTGAACAAGTACACATTTACTTTGAATGGGAAGAAGTTTACTTTGCTTCCATAGACTCCATGTGAAGTACAACGTGATCGAGTGAAATTAGAAAAGAAAAGAAAAGAATGTGAGGATCAAGAGAGGAGAGAAGAAAGTACGTTAAAAGAGAAGAGCGAAAAAAAGTAGGAAAAGTGAGGGGCAAAAGGTGAGTGAAAATCAAGATAGAAAAAAAAAGTGATTTTGAAGAAAAAAGAAAAAATGTGAGTTTGGTTATGAGAAAGGAGCAAGTAAGGAATATGTTTTCATTTGAAGCACCAAATTTTGTACTTATGTGAAAAGGAATGTGTTTAATAACTAAACCTATCTCTAATGATGGTTTGCCTAGTTCTTTTAAATCTCTTTTCCAGGAATTTAATGACATGTTTCCACATGAAGATGCACCTACGGGTTTATCTCTTTTAAGTGTCTGTGCTTATACTATCCTTTCCATACTTTAGAGCATTTTATATTTCTTTATACGGTTCAGACAAGGAGTTTAGAAGCACATAGACCTTATTTTCATCCCCCAGTTTCTCTCCTAAGATTTTGAATTCAACAACAATTTTCTTGAATTCATCTAGATTATAAGTCAAAGATTTTGATGAATCCATTTTAAATGTGAAGAATTTCTCCCTAAGATACATTTTGCTAGGAAGATCTTTAGTAGCATATAACTCTTCTAGCTTAGTCCATATCCTATATACAGTTTCTTGATCTAAAACTTGTCTAAGAACATTGTCACTAAGATTTAGAACCAACGTACCATACGCTGCGAGCTCCTAGTCTTCCCTTTTCTTGAACTGTCACAGTGGCAAGGAGTGTTGATGGATCAAGGAGGGCTTTGTGGGTTTTCTGCTGGCCAAGAATCGCCTTGATCTTGGCCTTGCACAGTTCGAAGTCTCCTTTGTAATCAAATTTCTCCACCTCAAACCTTGTTAATGATATTTTGGATGAAAATTTTGTCTTAATTCTTCAAGAATTGAGATCTTGTAAGTCTTTTGCTCTGATACCACTTTGTTGGGCCTACTTCTATATATTTGATGAATTCAGCCCAGATGATGAAATATTTGTGAGGTCTTTCTTTGCTGATCCAAACGTGAGCCCAGTTCTTTAGCCCCCAAAATTATTTTGGTTTGGTAGAAAACTTGGCTATTAAACGCCCACGATTTTTTAGCTGATGTTTTACACGTGGCTTGAACCACTGCTCTTTGTCTGATGGAAAAATGAAAGAAAAAGTTTTTCTGATGGGTGATTAATGCAGAATTAATTTTCTCTCTCGCTTTTGCTCTCTGATTCTCTCGTTCTTTGCCTTCTGAATTCTTTTCTCTTTCTTCTAACCTTAATATATACTTGCTTGATCTGTGCGACTGCTTTAAGTAAACGATGGAAAAATCATGCAATCATGTAGACGATGGAAGAAGAAAATGGAGAATGACCATGCAAGCGTATAGGCAATGGAAGAAGAAAATGGTGAATGACTAGTCAATCGTATAGACGATGAGAAGAGAAGGATGGAGATGCACAATGATATATATGGTTCGGCTTATTGAACCCTACGTCCACGGGAAGGAGAGGGTTTTATTAAGAGCTAAGTCATATATTCTTTCTTTTACAAATTTTCAAGTTCTTCTTGAAGCTATATATGTTGTATCTACAAAATTTGTAAATGATGAGTATTTATACTAATTTCTGATACAAGTAGTTACAATAACTAACTGTAAAAGTTAAAGAAATGTGAAATAGTTCTTGAATGTTGAATGTTTGAGCTTATAATCTTCAAATCTCCACCTTAAGCTCAACATCCAAGCTCTTCTCCTTCCGGATTTAACATGTCTTCACCCTTTTTTAGGAATCAGAAACCCAATCTGACCAAGACAGTTTGCCAGCACGGGTTTGGTAAGCATGTCAGCTGCGTTTTCGATGGTATGAACTTTTAGCACCTTGACTTCTCCTTTCTCTATTCTGTCTCTTACAAAATGATACTTGAGATCTATGTGTTTGGTCCTTGAATGATACTGAGGATTTTTTGAAAGGTGAATGGCACTTTGGTTATCACAGTAGATTTTTACTACAGTTTGATTAATACAAAAGTCCTTCATCAATCCTTTTAACCACAATGCTTCCTTTATTGCTTCTGATAAAGCCATGTACTCTACTTCTGTGGTTGACAATGCTGTGATTGACTGTAAATTTTCATTCCAACACAACAAATAGGGCCAAATAAGAATAGATAACCTATTAGAGATCTTCTTTTGTCTTGGTCACCTGAAAAATCTGAATCAACATATTCATATAGCTCTAAATTTGATTTATTAGTACTTTGATATGTTAATTTTAATTGTTTAGACCAAATTAGATATCTTAAAATCCATTTTGTTACTTCTCAATGTCTTTTTCCAGGGTTAGACATGTAACTACTGACTAGACTAGTACTTATGATAGGTCCGGTCTAGTAGATATCATTAAGTACATTAGACTCCCTACTGCTTGATTATAAGAAATTGATTGTATTTAAGTCAAATGTTCTATGTCTGTTTCTTTTGGTGACTTTTCTGAGGAAAATTTAAAATGAGTAGTAATAGGTATGGTGACTGGTTTTGCATTAGTCATATTAAATCTGTTGATTACTTTTTCACAATAGCTTAGTTGGCTAATGGTTAGAGTTGAGGAAGTTTTGTCCCTTTGAATTTCAATCCCAAGGATCTTTCTAGACTGACCCAAGTTCTTCATGTCAAATTCTCTCTTTAAGAGATTTTTGACATGAGTTAAATCCTCTTTAGATTTTCCTGCTAGTAATATATCAACAACATAGAGTAATAGATAGACTTTGTCCTTCTAGGTAGAAGAAGTAATATAAGAACAAATATCATAGGAACTTCTTTGAAATCCATTACTCTCTATGTAGTCATTAAACCTTCTGTACCATAAGCTCCCCTTAGTAGCTTGGATACAAGTTGAGTGTCAGTTTTTGGGTCAATTTGAAATGTTCAAATTGACAAGAGGGAGTTTGATTATATATGATATAATTGAACGAGTTAATTAAATATGATACAATTAACTTTATGTATGAGATACACTGATTTGGAGGAAATTGGATATAAATATGATTTATATCTAGTAGAGGAAAAATATTATAGTTAATATATGATATTAATTTACAAGTTATGAATGTGATAAGATCACATTCATTTGACGGTTATAAAGAAAATGGGAAGGCACCTCTTCGTTCTAAATAACGGATGAGTGCATTATAAATAGCAAACGGTGTGTTAATCTCGGTGTGCGCGGGTATTGTGAAAAAGATAGTATCATCCTTTACAAAATCAATGCCTATACGATAGTGACTGCACGATCGCTTACATATACGATATTGCTAAGCGATCGCATATAGATTACACTACCGCACGCTATTATCTAAACAATCGTTTACCTTTTTCCTAAGCGATCATTTAGATTCCGATATTTACTAAACGATCGTATAGACGATCGCTTAGTTTTTTCTACGTGATCGTTCGGACGATCGCTCACTGTTTTCCTACACAATCATTTATCTTTTCCTACACGATCATATAGACGATCGCTTACTTTTACTATACGATCGTATAATTTACCTAAACGATCAAGCATATTGTCTATGCGATAGATGACCGCATCTCCCACTTGCTTGATCGTTGTGTACGATCTCTCTTCCTCCTTCCCTCTACCAAATCTGAACAAAGCCCACACTTTGGATTCTCACTCCAAGAATACTGAGGGCTCTAAGTGGTGTTGTCTTCTCCATTTCCTTCTGTCCGAGTGGTGACTGTTCAAGGTAGAAGTTTGGGCTTCAGACTCGCTGTGAAGAAGAAATCTTCATCTGGTATGATTCTTCGATCCCTTTAGCATTATGAAAGTATATTTGAATGTATATGCAGTAATTCTGTCACAATGAATTAGAAAGATCCGCTTCCGCTCGTAGGTACTCTTGAATAAGAGTTCCTTTAATTGGTATCAAAGCACTTAGTTTTCTAATATTCCAATTCATTTCTGCAAAAGAATTGCAAATACGTTCTTGGTGGGTGCATTTCTACACTGTTTAATCGTTAAATTGTTATGGATGTGCGGATTTATGGATGTTTTCGTGGAGGTTAGCCTCGGTTTGATTTAATACTTTTACATTTGCGGTTGTTGTAAAGGCCCTTGCATTTTTAGGGCATTAATAATCGTTATCGAGTCTGTATTCAAAGTCTGTTTGAGTTTTGAGTCGTTCGTAATGAAGATCGGAGCAAGTGTTGTGGTTCTTCAAGGAAGGAGATGATCAAGGGTTGACTGAATCATGCAGTCAATGGGGTACGCGATCGCTAATGATCACATTATTTAGACGATCGGGTAAGCGATCAAGGGTTGATCGCATCGTGTTGAAGATTGGTTACGCGATCACTGAGTATCGGGTCGTATAGACGATGTGATGATCACGTGTGATGATAGATAACCGCATCTCGCACTTGTCTGATCGTTCTGTACGGTCTCTCTTCCTCTTTCCCTCTACCAAATCTAAACAAAGCCCACACTTTGGATTCTCACTCCAAGAATACTGAGGGCTCTAAATGGTGAAGTCTTCTCCGTTTTCTTCTGTCCGAATTGTGACTGTTCGAGGTAGACGATTGGGCTTCAGACTTGCTATGAAGAAGAAATCTTCATTTGGTATGATTCCTTGATCCCTTTAGCATTATGAAAGTATGTTTGAATGTATATGCGGTAGTTCTGTCACAATGAATTGGAAAGATTCGCTTATTCTCGTAGGTACTCTTGAATAAAAGTTCCTTCACGGAGGACCATACTTCTTGAAGTCCCGTAGATATCTGACCTCCAAGGAAGGGCTGTCCAATTCTGGGCCCTATCTTGGTTCTGAACTTATGGTAACGGGACCGACGACGATGGCACCTGCTAGGATCGTGCGTGCTAGGCTATCTGTTCGGCCACCGTATCCCTTAGCTGCTCTACTACGGCCTGTGTGACAACATTCCCAATAGCTACAACCATGGCCATATACTTTACAGGAATTTTTTAGAATGACGGTCCTGGCGAGGGCACAGTCGAATTCAAGGCTCACTTATTGGACTAACCCTTTGCCAAGTTGACCCAAAAAGGTCACGAGGTGGCAGGCCCCGCACTTCTTGGCTCTGCACCTTAGAGTCTTGTACGTTAGGGTCCTTTTCCCATATTACTTTCTTATCTTGACTGCCCCTTCCTCTCGTTCGCGATGCCATATCTGATAACCACACGTAACGCTTTAACAAACGCTAGTAGGGAAATCCATCGAATGACTGCACAATAGGTAAGATTTCATATATAATTTACTAAAGAACTTTAAATGACATACCTGACGATGACGAGAGATCCATTTGTGGCCGTTAGGAATAATTTGGACTCACAATATAAGTCAGTCTACAGAACCTAAAACTTAGGCTCTGATACGAACTGTAACAACCCTAATTTCTAATATACTTCTAGGACACTACTCTATACATGCATATGCTTGGCAATACATTTCTCGAATGATAATTTGGTAAAATAGATAAAGGAAAAATAAATAAATACAGATATTACGTTAAATAAACTTAATGAATAAGGAAGAGAACTTCAAAAAGAAAAAACAGAGAATTTACTGAACAAAAATGATTCCTTGTTTGGGGTACCCTAACCTATCTTTAAAACAAATAGCATTTGAATAAATCACTAAATGAATTTGAGGAGAAATCAAAGCTTTTAAAATGCCTAACTTCTAGACCAGATACTAGCAAAATGAAACCTAAGTGCGGAAGCAAGGACTCGTTCAGATGGCTAGGTCATGGATCTCTCTTATCATGCACCGGTTTATCTCTACCTTTACTTGAAAAATATGAGAGGAATAAGGAGAGAGTATATATGTATACTCAGTAAGTCACTCACTACTAGGCTAACTCAGTGATCTGTTAACCTTCTCATCGAGACACAGATCCACAGCAGTATCATAGGCATAGGCAGAGGCATAGGCATAAGGGGCGAACCCGAAGGCACGCTTTCATAAGTAGTGACCTTGGTGGGTACTAACATAAACATAAGTGGTGGTACCAAAAGAACACCGTACATAAGCATAGGGTGTGGAACCGAAGGCTCACAACATGCGATGTGCATAGCCCAATGGAAACGCTAACAGTCACTGCAATCTCATACAGATATAAGCATTCATCCAATATCATAAATCATGTTAAGACTATATAATCGTTCACAATTCATCCTTCCATATACAGACATATCAAGATATTAAATTCCAATTAGAACCAGTGGTATGCATGCCTAGGTTCGAGGGCGAACCGTGAGTAACTCGCTTACTTAAGTTTGACCCAACGAGAAAATTCAATTCAAGCACGAAAGCAACAAAACCCACACACTCGAAGGAACTCCCAACACTTCAAATGAACAGTCCAACCTGGCCACACAACAAAAACAATGGTTTAACACAAAACATAGTAGCATAACCCAACCTACAAAAGCATTGAAACTGCATCCCCTTACCTAAGGGTACCAACTGCCCAAAAACGAATCTTCAATCCGCTTGAAAACTACCTTCACCACCACAAGGTCTTGAATCCAACCACAAAATTCCATGGGTAAATTAGCTTTGGCCCAAGAATAACCAATGACGATGGGCTACCAAAAGAACCCGAAACTTACCCCCAAACAGAAAGATCGGCGGAACCAACCACGATCCGGCGACAACCATAACTGTTCGCATCAGAACTGACGGATGGCGCTTGGGTTCAGGTTGGCAGCTGGCGAATGGGAAGAACGGAAGGAAAAAAGACTTGGCTAACGGAGGCATCGACACACGATGCAGTTGGCTGAAAGTGGAGGTCGAGCGGCAAACACTGCTGACTTACGCGGGCAGCGGCTAGGCGACAACTGGGCCTTACGGTGGAACGAAAACAGAACAGAGAAGGACGGTGTGGCCTGGGACGTGACTCGAATGGCCGACGACGCCTTCAGGTACACAATCAACAGCAGCTATGGCTAGGTGGCGGACTCCTTGCTCGGCTGGAAGAAGAAGACTTGGAGGGGAAGGGTTCGCATGCGTGCAGCTGGAAGAAGAAAATTAAACTAAATCCAATAAATTCTTTAGTTGACTAAACTTTAGCCTTGAATTAAAAGAAACGAATAATTTCATGAATTAATTTAAATTTACTTAGATTCCAGGATGTTACACTAACTAATCAATCTAATGTGTTTGCTTTGTTTGGAAGGTGAACTGCTTAGATTTCAATGTCACATTCATTGAACTTATGATATATAATTTAAGCATAAAAATTGTAGTGATCTTTTAATTATTTTGATATTGAATTTTTAGATTATTTACATTTTTAAAATCAATTTTAGGCTCACACAAAATTTACTCAATCTTTTCGTGAATATCTCAAATTTATTTATTGTTGTCATCTCTTAATCCATCAAAACACAATGATGTTGGTTGACCAATTTTATTTATTTGCTTCATAATTTATGTTCATACCAATTAATCTTAAATGAAATAATTAAAAGACCACTAATTTTTAAGTTTGAAGTATATAATGAGTTCAATGAATGTAACACTAAAATCTAAACTCCAAAAAAACAAAATCTAAACTCAATCTACTGTATTTAATCATATTGAGTTTCAAAATCTGAGCTCTAAATATTAAATAAAAACAATTATACATGCATTAAATAAAAAATCTAATAAAATCAATCAAAATACATTTTAAAACATTTCTAATATTATATATAAAGTTCAATATTTTTTTGCCAAAAAATTATATTCTTAGATAAATCTAAATAAAATTAAGAGAAAAGAAAAGAATAAAAAACTAACAATGATAGTTTGAGATGACGGCTAAAAAGATTTGTGTTTGAAATGTTATACTTAGTCTGAGATTGTTATACTTTTAAATAATTGTTGTCAGCGATACTTTCTTAAAAATCAGCTGCGAAAGTGAGTATAATAATATTTAGTAAATTGTAATTTTAAATTAAAAAAACCAATTATGATGTTACATAAATTAATACTAAATTGGTGTAATTTAATTATATGAACTAAAACAGACCTATATTTTAATTATTTTCACGACTATTAGTTTATAATTTATTATACTAAGTTTTATTTTAAAATTTATATTTGAATTCCAACTAATTTTATTTAATCTAATCTTTTTATAAAAGTTTAAGAAAATAATTGTAATATAAAAATTGAATGAATTAATTTGAAAATATATGTGACGAATATATTAATATGGAAAGATATTATTATAACATATTTATCTAAATGGTTAAGAAAGAAGAAGATTTTTAGAAAAACTGAATCCAAAAGCTAGTGTTGTGAATTTTTACACATTAGTTAGAATTTAAAAAGTGATTTTAATATATTAATTAACAATTTTATTTATCAAATAATGAAGGCGGTTAAGATTTTTCAACAATTACTTCCTACATTGCATGTAATCTTAAAAAGAACCCTAATAAGATAATTGTATATTAAGGAGGAGGAGGAGTGAATGTAGGTTGTCCAGTTTTAGCCTACTTATTTTTTTGCAAATATTTCTACAGGCTACCCAATATTTATACTTAATCATGTCAATCAAACTACAATCAACAATTTAAAGTAATAGAAAATTAAGAGTAACATCCCATGTTTTTAGAAAGGTCATTTAAAATTACATGACGACAACAAATAATAGAACTAGGTTCGTAAAAAGATGCATCTAGATTCATCTCTACTTTATCGCTCGGACACGAACTCCAAAATACTTATAAAAAATTCAAATAGCTAAATAATTTAAAAGTATAAAATAAATAAATATATCAAAATTAAAGCAACTTTTATAATTATAGGAAACTAAATGTATACAACTTTTCATAATATTGAAAAAAACATGAAAACTTATAAACAAATCAGTTTATGTTTTACTTCCACCACTTAAATAAAACTTGAACTTAGAAACTATATTCAACAAATACGTCAATTCAACATCAAAACTTAAAATTCAATTCAAACTTAAGAATAATTACACATTTTCCCTTACATCAATCTCTAATTCAATATAAATTTTAAACTTCAACTTGAGAATATCAATGGCTACAACTAAACTTAAAAACTATTGCCTACAATCAAACTAACTATATTTCACCTCTCATCAATACTTTATTCTCAAACTCAATATAAAACTTCAACTTGGATACGACTAAAAATAAAGAAAGCAATCTAAACTTAAAACTAATCTCAAGTTTACTTTTACCTCATCCGCCGTCTACAAATAAATGAATATAAAAACCTAGCTAAAACATAAACTTTGAAACTACTCCATAACTACTCAACCCCTACAATCAACACGACATCACTAATCGCAAATTCAAAAAGAAAAATCAATTGTTAACATAAATTCAAAATAGCCAATATATAACAATATATTTAGTTTCGAAAATATATGACAATATATTAGAGTTCATACTTATTTAGATTTATCTCCTTGTGTCGATTGAGATCTGTGGTTCTTGAATCCCTTAGATAAGTTAATTGGGTCTCCATGATATATGTTGCATTCGATGAGGTTAATATGAATTATTCTAGAATGATTATGCGCCAAATTTACGATGCGCCCAATTGTAGTTAATCATGCTCTAATCACAAGTTTTCTTATAGATTGTCAAGTATAACATACAAGTATCTCGGTGTGAGCCAAGATCGAACTCAGGGATTTGTAACTATAAATGTTTGAAAAATAACATGTACGCGGCAAGGACTAAAATAACTGTAGTAGACTAAAAAATTGTTCAATTAAAGAAATCATAGATTAAATTATGTAAATATGCAAGGAAATCTTCGGGTTTGATTTTGAGAAACTTATACAAATAGAAAGGAAATGTATGGAGAAGCAGGGTTTGGGGGGAAGTCTGTTGGGGTTGATGCCCTAGATCTCGTAGGCTCCTATAGTTTGTAAACATTGTATGAACAAACTCTTATGTGATTAATAAAATATATGATATTTTATTCACTTAGTCTATAAAATATGTGATATTTTAGTTGCATTAACCATAAATCAATAAACTAACATCCAAGGTTATCATTGTAACTTAAACATGTATGTGGAGACATATAGGTGGATCATATTTATGTGATAACCTAAATGGTCTGTAGTAGATGGATAAGACAAGATACCTTATCCTGGTGACACTACGAGTATGAGCCGCTTTGTAGGTGTTACAATTGTTGTAAAAAGCTGCAGATGATTTGATCCTGATCATTCATGTATAAGACATGCGAGGGAGGATATTTTATACAAAGGAGTTTGTATAAGACCAAACCATGAACTGTCTCTTATACACATCTAGATGTGTATAAGAGACAGGTATAAGACCAAACCACGAAATGTTTAGTCTCATTATATAACACCGTTCATAATAGAGACATACATTTCACCAGGATGACCATAGGTAAATGACCTGAATCCTGAATGAGTTGTGAACTACTGCCTATGAGGGCGGTCCTTTGATTTGTATGGGTAAGACTGGCCAGATCGTCGACTCAACAAGCCTACCATTTTACGGATTTGTCTGATTGGAGAGTTGGGAACATAGCTACACAAGCTGGAATTCACTCCATCCCCGAAGCAGGGTAAGTAGATAAATTCCTCCCTTAAGGGCTGATTCCGAGTCTTGAACAATATAGCACCACACCCTCTCCTGGCCCGAGAGGGGTTCAGTAATAGTAGGACTATGATCTATTATTCATTAGAGGGATCGGTGGTACTTAAGGAGTTAGATGTAACTAGAGGGGTAAAATGGTAGTTTGGCTCAAATGTACTTACAAGCAATTTGTGAAAGGTCATCGTACTGTTGATTGGTTATATCCAATGGACACAGAAATATATCTATAGTACGAAGAGTGCAGTTGTCGGTCTTCAGTGGAGTGCCTGATGGTTAATGGATGGTGGATAATGTAATTAAAGAGTTTAATTAATTATTCATATACCGTTGAAACTTCAAACTACAGGTCCATAAGGTCCCCTAGGTAGTTTAAAAGGATTTAGTTGGGAATCAATTTTTGGGTTAATTTGAATTATTCAAATTAATAAGAGATATTTAATTACATATGATATATAGAAATTGTTTCAATTATATATGATATAATTGTCACAATGTATTTGATACATTATGGTTTAATAGGAGGAAATAAATATTTGAATGAGATTCAAATATATTTTCTATGAATATGATTCATAGTCGTTAAATTTAATATAAATATGATTTATATTAAATACCATAAAATAGAGAAAAGAAACTATAGGTTATATTGTATGTGATACAATATTAAAACAATAGATTATATGTTATATTTGTTATAACATATAATTTAATATAAATATAATATTATAAGTTAGTTATCATATTTATTTATATTATTTGATTATTTTTTTAATAATAACTTCCCACATTTTCTCTCCAAACACCATATTGGGTGGTTATTTATTTTATGGTAAAAAGAATAAAAGAAAATTTTATTTTTCTTCTTTCTTACACAATTTGCTATTAAGAGATTTACAGAAAAAGTTATGTGAGTTCTTTAGAGAGCTCTCTCAATCTCCTTCCTCCACGCAAACTATCCCTCCTAACTAAAATAATCGGAGTCTACCACTTCTGGGTTCTCACCCCGAGAATACAAGGGACTCTTTATGGTAGTGTCCAGTTGTTTGGTTCGAGAAAATCTTGAAGAGGGTCTTCAAGAAGTTGTTGAGTTCGTGACTTTTCGAGGGAGTTACGTGAAGAAAGGTTCTTCAAATGTGATATCTCTTGAACCATTTTTATGTAAAATGCATGTTGTAATTTAATGTAAACGCATATCTAATTGTATGTTTACTGTAAATTATGTTTTCAATAATTAATGGAATTTGAACAATCCGCTTCCACTCAAGGATCTCTTTAACACGAGTTCCTTCTAGTTCCAAAATTAATCCCAACTTGCAACATCCGTTCATCACACACCTCTCGACAACCAGCCACATTTGTCATATTTCTATGATGCATGAGTGATGATACGTTGAGCATAAGGCTATTTCTATCTCTAAAAACTCTTCTTTATTTGCTTAGTGAGATCCACAATTACTTACCCTCTTGAGCAATTGGTTATAACTACTTGATCAATGAGTGATCATAGGCAAGTATTTAAATATTCACACACCAAGCAAACAAGATTAAACTTAAAGACTTAACTTAGCTCATAGCATTAAGCTCCCCCCTTACCCCGTTGAGATTAGTTACTCATGATTAATGAAAAAGCGACAGTAAAAAGAAAGGAGATAATGGAAGTAGACATGATAATATATACATAAAATAGACTTGTTGTTTACAAAAGTGAATAATCTTTTACTCTCAAATGCGATACAACACCAAAAGAAAAGAAGAGAGTAACAGGAAGGGCAGTTTTCAGCGATTTCTTGCTTCCAACAGGTGTAATGTCGAGGTTGCTGGTAAAAGAATGATAATGTCGAGTGGAGAAGACCCTCTCAAGCTCTTGCTCCAGTGAAGTTCCGATGACAAGTCGGGGTGGAGTTTGGAAGTGGAAAATTCTCATAAATACTCTCTAATTCACTATTTGCTTGTGGTGCACGAATCATGTCTAAAGGTGTTCTCAGGTAAAATCTCGACTCTCCAATTTCTTACTTCAACGATATGAGATTAGTTGGCTAAAGTCATTAACTAAGTTAATAAATATTTGTTAAATGTGGGTAGACTCCACTAACGATCTACTTCCTGCATTCTTCTCACTATGGATATATTTCTATGTCCATGGATATAGTCCAATAACAGTAAGTTAGTCCTTTATGAGTGTCTGTAACTCGAAGTCGGTCAAATTACCGTAACCCTTAGGTTACCTCTAACTCCTTAGTACCAATGCTTCTTTGATGAACAACCTGTTTATAATCCAACCAATAAAAAGAAACCCCTCTAGGATCAATGAAAGGCTAGAGCTTTTTGTTCAAGTCCTGGAGACATCACTTAAGAAAATACTCATCTACTTACCCCTAAACTGGGACGAATGAATTTGATCTTGTATTATTATGTTCCCAACTCCCCACTCAATCTTGTCCTCAAAATGATAGGCATATTGGGTCGGTAAACTGGCCACCCCCACCCATACAAATCAAAAGAGAGTCCATCCTAAATAGGAGTTCATAATATACTCAGGATTAAGACTAAGTTACCTAAGCCATCCTATTGAAATAGAAACCTAACTAGTTAACGGTGTTAAAATCTAGTTGTTACTATTTCGCAGTCTGATCTTATGCAAACTCTTTACATAGGATACCCCTGCTCGCATGTCAACTACATGAACTTGTTGGATCATTGCTTTTGTATCAAATACAAAGTGGGTCGTATCAATAGTGTTACCAAAATAAGATACCCAGCATTATCTCTAACTATAAACCCTTTGAGTTGTATCTTGAACATTGATCCATGTATGTCTCCACATACAGTTCAAGACTCATAAGATTTAGG
The DNA here is from genome assembly GCF_009727055.1 of Benincasa hispida. Classification (NCBI taxonomy): domain Eukaryota; kingdom Viridiplantae; phylum Streptophyta; class Magnoliopsida; order Cucurbitales; family Cucurbitaceae; genus Benincasa; species Benincasa hispida. The sequence goes on from NC_052358.1 coordinate 11,655,441, forward strand.
GTTATTAAGACAAAATAGACAAAAAAACATACACACAATAACATTTTTTGAATTAACATCTATGACTCTTCATTGATGATGATCAATTAATGACATTTACTATCTACAAGTTTTAAGGCATAAAACCAACCAATAAGAAATGGAAAGTAACAAGTTTCCCTTCTTTTAGCCTAGCATCACTCCAACTTCCACGTCGCTTGCGCCACAAATTAAGATGAAGGGTTGCGTCCAATCTGAAGCTATCAATACCTGTGTTGTCGTTAACACATACCTTAAAGTCCCAAATGCTTGCTGGCAATCTTCATTGAATATATAAGTCTTGTTCACTTCTAATAACACGCTCAGTGGACGTGCGATTTGCAAAAATCCTTTGACAGGCCTTATATAAAAGCCTATATGGCCTAGAAAGCTCCTCAGGGCCTTGACGTTCGCAGATGCGGTCGATTTTGAAATTACATCAATCTTGCCTTCATCCACTTCCATCCCTACTTTGGAAACCTTATGCCCAAGAACAATGCCTTCTGTCACCATAAAGTGACATTTTCCCAATTAAGTACCAAGTTCGTTTCCTCGCATCTAGCAAGGACGACTTCTAGGTTCTTGACGAAGGTTAGGTAGGAATCTCCGAAGATTGAAAAGTCGTCCATGAACACTTCAATAGAGTTTTTAGGAAAAATAGGAAAAAAAATAGCCATCATGCATCTTTGAAACGTCCCTAGTACGTTGCATAGCCCAAAGGGCATGCGTCAGAACGCAAACATTCTGAAGGGACATGTGAAAGTAGTATTCTCTTGGTCTTTAAGGGCAATTAGGATTTGATTATAATTGGAATATCCATCCAAGAAGCAGTAGAACTCTTTTCTGACCAATCGATCAAGTATCTAGTCAATGACAAGGAGTGGAAACTGATCTTTCTTAGTCAACGTGTTCAACTTTCTGTTGTCCATGCAAATGTGTCATCTAGTAACAGTTCTGGATGAAATTAACTCATTGTTGTTATTCATCACCATAGTTGTGCCACCTTTCTTTGGGGTAGATCACCCCTATGTCGAGCCATTTAACAATTTCTTTCTTCACACTTCTTTCAATATTAGGGTTGAACCTGCGTTGGGGCTCAATCGATCTCATCTTCCCTTCTTCCAATCTGATTTTATGCATATAGTAAATGGGTAATTCCCTCTGATATCAACGAGCGTCCATCCGATCGCACATGTATCCTTCTTAAGTACCTGCAATAAAAGTTTCTTATTAGATAGAGAAAGTGTAGCTGAAATTATAACTGGTAAAGTGTCATTGTTTTCAAGGAAAGCATATTTCAGATGATCTGGAAGAGGTTTAAGCTCGAGCATTAGCGACTCCTCCAGAAATAGGAGTGTTGGTTTTTATTGTCATTCATCTAAACTTAGCAGCTCAAACTTCCTTGTGCTTTCACTCAACGCATGGACCTCACAGACTTGGTTCACTTCCTCAGATAGTTGAATTGAGTCACTGAGTTGAGAAGATTCTATGTAGTTTGGGAACTTCAATGCGTTTAACACATTAAATTTTACTTCTTGGTTATCCACACACATCATTAGTTCCCCTTTGTGCAAATCAATTAGCACTTATTCGGTGGCTAGAAACGGGTGTCCAATGATTGAGACTTCCCTTTCAACTTCCTAATCCAAAATAATAAAATCTACCATAAATATAAACATGTCAACTTTCACTAGAACATCTTCCAATTTCCCTTTTGGGGTAAGTGATTGATCTGTCAGCGTGTTGAAGCGTCACCATGGTAGGTCTAGTTTCACAAATCCCTAGTTCCTTGAAAATTTAGAGGGGCATGAAATTGATACTGGCTGTCAAATCACACCACAGATACCTCACGTCTATTCCTTCTATTGAACATGGGACAGTGAAACAGCTTGGATCTCTTTGTTTTTCAGGAATTTTAGTGTTGATTAGTGCATTGCATTCCTTTGTTATGCCATGGCTTCAAGCTCGCTAATCTTTCTTTTCTTCAACAAAATATCCTTCAAGAACTTCACATAACTAGGTATTTGCTCCAACGCTTCAATGAGAGAGATATTGATGTGTAATTGTTTAAGAAGCTCAAAAAATCATTTAAACTGCTTCTCATCATTCTTTTTTTGTAGGCGTTAGGGAAATGGTGCATTAAGATGCACCTCAGGTTCCTCTGCTTTAGATGTACTCAATTGAGAATGACTGACAGAGCCAGGTGCTCTTTCTGGTTGATCTCTCTCAAATTTCGTAGTTTTTTGCGATATATCTTCATGCATTAAAGGATGATGATGTTTTCTTGGGCTTCTCTTCTCTTCTACCAATGGTCTACCACTACACAATGTCACCGCGTGATGGGAAGGTGCAAACATTGAAGGAACTCTTATTCAAGAGAACCAGTGAGCAGAAGCAACATCTTTCCAAGCCATTGTGAAAGAATAATCGCATTCACAAACATACAAGAACAATTATGTATTAAAGAGAAAATTACAGCATGCTTTCTTACTACAACAAAAGGAATTGAGAGACACACCTTTCAAGAATTATTCTTCTGAAAATCTCTCACTCTCATGAGTAATTGTACAACAATCACTCATTATCGTGAGCAATCGAGCAATAATATCTCACTCTTGTGAGCAATCTTCTAGCAACCTCTCATTGTCGTCAAAATCATGAACAGTCTGATCCTCGAACAGCAAAAAAACTTATTCTTAACTTGAATCCATTGAGCTATCAAGGGGACCTTATGGACCTGTAGCTTGAAGCTCCAACAGTACGTAAATAACAGACTAAACTCTTTAATCACGATATCCACCACCATTAACTACCGGGCACTCCACTAAAGACCGACAGTTGCACTCTTCCCATTACAGATATATTTCTATGTCTATTGGATATAACCAATCAACAATTTGATAACCCTTCATAAATCGCTCATAAGTACAACTTGGCAAATTTATCGTTTTTTCCCTGTAGTTACATCTAACTCCTTAAGTGCCACTGATTCCTCTAATGAATAATACATCATAGTCCTACTATGAATGAACACCTCTCGAGCCATAAGAAAGTGTGAGGCGCCACATTGTTCAAGCCCCAGAATCACCCTTAAAGGAGCAATTTATCTACTTACCCCTGCTTCGGGGAAGGAGTGAACTCTATCTTGTGTAGCTGAGTTCTCAGCTCCCCAATCAGACAAATCCCTAAAGGGTAGGTTTGAATCGGCAATCTGGCCACTTACACCCATGCAAATCAAAAGACTGCCCTCATAGATAGGTGTTCCCAACTCACTCATGATTAAGCTCATGTTACCTAAGGTCATCCTAGTGAAATGAAAGTAATTGTCATGAACGGCGTTATATAACGAGACTAAATATTTTGTGGTCCGGTCTTATACAAACTCCTTTATATAGGACACCCCCGCTCATATGTCCCCACATGAATGATCAAGATCAGACCATCTATAGCACCTTACAACACTTGTAACATTTACAAAGCGGGTTGTATCAGTAGTGTCACCAAGATAAGGTTTCCCTCCTTTATCCATATACTATAGACCATGTACGTTATCACTTAAGGCATGATCTACTTGTATGTCTCCACATACATGCTTAAGTTACAACGATAACCAAGGATCTTAGTTTATTGGTTTGTGGTTGCAATTAAAATATTTCATATTTCATAGACAACAATGAAGAAAATATCTTATATTATTACATCACAAGTATTTGTTCATACAGGTGTTTATAAACTATAAGACCCTATAAGATTTAGAGCATCAATCCCAATAATTTCTCCTTTCCATTATTATTTCCTGGTGCTTTAGTATTACTAGGCAATGATCCATGCAGCCGATTCTTCAACTCGGCCGTAATCTGCCCAAATTGCATCTCCAGATTTCTTATCGATGACGCTTGACTTTTCAACAACGCATCATCCTAGGCTATATATTCTTTTAACAGATTTTCAAGTGGAGATGATGAACTCAACATGTTGTCCCCTCTGTTAAAAGACTGATGTTGAGGTTGCTGCTACATGGGTTGGAATCCAGGCAACGGCCCTTGCCTATGCTGATGAGGCGTTCTAAAATGGTGTTGATCCTAATGGTGACCTCCCAAGAAAAGTTAGGATGGTTTTTCATCTAGGGTTATAGGTGTTTAAGAATGGGTTATTCTTTATGAAACATAATGATTACGGATTTTGTGAGCAATCGTTAGAGGCGTACGACTCCCCACAACCCATACAGCTTACTACGGGTTATGTGAATGCATCTATCTGTTGCACACTCTGTGTTTGTATTGTGTTGTTCATTGTTAGACTTTTAAGCCTCGGGTCGAAAGTAGGGATTCTAGAGTATACTAACGCAAGGTTTGCTTTTGGATCTAATGAAGAGATTTCCTAATTAAATGATAGGTGTTGGTTATTTACACTAAGTTAATGGCACGCTTGCAAGAGCGAAATAAGAGTTCTGAGAGGGGGAAAAGGGGTTTGTGGATGAATGTCTTTAAGTGTAAATGGTATGTGTTGATTTCCTCGTAGGAATAGCAAGCCTATATGCACACAATGACAATGGAATCAAGATGAACAAATGTTTGTTTACAATCTAACTGTATTTGCTATGCATTGAAAATCTATTCTTTAGTTCATGCTATGTTCAACATCTCTCGATACGAATGCTAAACATAATCCTATCTCAAGGGTGCATGCTTAGTTACAAAGAACAGACAAAACACATGAACAATTCTATCTCTAAAATTACTTCACGCCCCAACTTGATGCATTCAATAGTTAAACTACTCTCTCGAGTGATTTAACCATTATTTCACTTCAATTTATTGCTCAAAAAGATTCAAGCAGCATATTTCATACACTCATCAAGCCAGAAATTGGCAAACACAAACAACTTTGAAAGTAAACAGACGGGGAAGTGAAGAATGGTCGGTCGTAAATAAGATTAAATTAAAGATAATAAGTGTTGATACAAACAATCTTAGTTCAATTGAATGGACTAGTGGATGGAAATGCAAAGTAAAAAAGAAGAAGTTAAGCCGCAGAGCTCAATCTCCTGTCCTCTTTGGCTTGTTTTTAATGTTTGCTATGACCAACTTGGTGGAAGAGTTGAAGAATATATCTTTCTCGAGCTTCTCTTTAGCAGTACCGCTTTATCAACGGTGGAAAAATTGTGGTTGTCCCTCCTACTCCTTGCTTGTTAACGGCAGAGGTGAGAAAGTTCTAACTACTGGCTGTCTGTTATCTGAATTCTAATTGTCTAACCCCTCTTCTTGCAAGTTACTTGACTTTATATAGGCAACCTCTCAGCAATTTGGTGATATGATTGCATTAAATTTCATACTCGTCAGTTAGATGCTCATGCCTTCAAGTTGTGATTTGACGTAAAATGCACGAACCAAATGAATCCTTCATGTGTCAATCAGTCTCAGACACATACCCCTTGCGTTAGCTTCGTCTGCAACACTTGGTAGATTTTTCTGATTATTGCATTAAAGTGCGATAATGAAGCAGCTTTTACTTAAAAGGATACTTTTGTACGAGTTTATCACTAAGTAGAATTTCATGCATTTTCTTTTGCAATGAATGCGTTTATATCACTAAAAATACTAATTATTCCAACTATGAGAGAACAATAACTTGTTTTTCTACAAGTTATCAGTAATCATACTCAAAGTATTAGCAGATATAGCACACTGCAAAAGAATTTGCAAATATAGAAAAATTTAGATCAGCTCGATAGGCTATTTTACTGAAGGAGTCTATCAGCGAAGAGTCTATTACTGATAGATTTTTCTATATTTACAATTTTTTAAAAATTTTGTTATATATTTAATTATTAGTCTAAATAGTGCTACCTTTTGCAATTAGTCAATTATCCTATGTATTTCTCTAAAAAGAAAGACTATTATCTCAGATAACCTATGAAAACCTATCATTACCTATTTCAAAATTAGAGAAAAACTCAATCTATGTTTGTTATATTAAAAATAATAATAATAATAATAAACAAAATAAAAGAGTTGTCTCCATGGTGGATAAGGCTTAGAATGAGAATTCTTTCCAATGGTAAAACACTTGAGTGAATTGAAGTCCATATAGCCATGAGTACATTCCCCTGGGTTTAGCTATGAATGTAACATTTAAATATAAATATTTATTTAATATTTCTATTATTAATGTGTGTTGATAGGAACAAATAACTCTATATATAGACTCAACATGTTACAAATAAATAAGAGAAAAATCAATTTTAGCAATTGACAAAAGAAAGTATTACCCACATAAGAATATATATATATTGGGTTTTATGTCTTAAAATTCATAGATAGTGAATGTAATTAAATGACGGTCATTAATAAATAGTTATTAATATTTTTCTCAATAAGTTTTATTGATGTTTTATTTAATTTTGTCTTATTAACCCTAAAATCCAATAAACTAACATACTAAGTTATCTTATGAGTCTTAAACTGTATGTAGAGATATATAGGGATCAATGTTCAAGATACAACCTAAAAGGTCTATAGTACAGGGGTAAGGTTGGATACCTTATCTTGGTAATACTGTGGATACGGCCCACTTTGTATTTGATACAAACATAGTGATCCAACGTGTTCGTGTAGGAGACACGTGAGTGGGGGTATCCTGGACAATGAGTTTGCACAAGTACAGACCGTGAAATAGTAACCACTAGATGTAACTCCATTGTTTAGTTAGGTTTCTATTTCAATAGGATGACCTAGGAAACTTAGTCTTACTCTTGAGTATTTTATGAACTCCTATTCACGAGAGATTGTCCTTTGATTTGTTATGGGTAAGAGTGGCCAATTCGCCGATTCAATATTCCATTTTGGGGATAAGACCGAGTGGGTAGCTGGAAACATAATCATACAAGATGAATTTCACTCATTCTCGACTTCAAGGTAAGTAAATGAGTGTTCTCTTTAAGTGGTAACTTCGAACCCTCTCACTGGTCCGAGAGGGGTTTCTGTTTAATGGTTGGACCATAAACATGATGTTCATTAGAGGAGCACTGGTACTTAAGGATGTAGAGAGAACCTAAAGGTAAAATAGTAATTTGACCCAGTTGGTGTTACGAACACTCATGAAGGATTAACTTGTTGTTCTTAGTCTATATCCATGGACACAAAAAAATATCTGTAGTGAGAATAGTGCAATTATGGGTCTTTAGTGGAATGTACCCATAGTTAACAGATATTGATTAATTTGGTTAATGAGTTTAGCCAATTAATCTCACATTGTTGAAGCTTCTGATCTGCAGGTCCATTAGCTCTCCTTCCTAGTTTGTAAAACGTATTGAGGTAATTTGACATTTAATTAAATTCGAAATGTTCAAATTCAGTATTGGGATTTTTAATGTATTTGATACATTTTAATATAAAGTTTAATATTAGACTTTATTATTAATTTTTTATAAGATTCAAAATTAATAAATGAGTGAACGAAATATTTGAAAGGAGTTCAAATTTTAATTGAATATGAATAAGATTCATATTGAAAACTATAGGTTAAAAATAATGTGCATTGGATACGCAATAAAATTATAGGTTAAATGAGAGAAGTGTTTTTTAATATGATTCAAATTGAAAATTAAATTAAATATGTGATATTTAATTGGATGATTAATTAAATAAGAATTAATTAATTATTTAATTTAATTTAATTTAACTGATTAAATCAAAATTATAGGCTAAAATTAGTGCATATTAGATGCACAATAAAACTATAGGTTATGTAAGAGGGAATATTTAAATGGTTATTGGTTTTTATTTATTTAGTTAAATTAAATAAATAGTTTTATTTAATTTTAATTAAATAAAAATGTAACTCCCACGTAGGAGAGTTACTAGAGACGTGGGATGAAACCCACATCTCCTCACTTCTCTCTGTATAAAAAAAAATCCAGAAAGAAGAACAATTTTTTATCTCTCTATTTTTTTTAGAAGCAAAATCTCTCTTTGTTTTTTTCAAAATCCTCCGAATTTCTAAAGAGAATCCCACTCTCAAATCCTCAATTTCCCATTCCAAGTGGTGGTGTCCACTCCCAATTTGTACAGTAGAATTCCTAAAAGATTTGTAAGATAGGATTTCTTCTCTTTGTAGGTTTTGTTTCTAGAATTGCATGTTTAATCTATTTTGATCCCTAGTTTTTATTCCAAAAAAAAATATTTTGATTTTAAATGGCATTTTGAAATACGTTTTGGATTCTGTTTGTTATAACTTTCACTATGCCTTAGGATTTTCATCCCTACAATGTATAGTACATGGTTAAAGTATTATTACTTTCTTTGGAGACATCATAGATTTGAAATATGAATACTAACTAATCAATCTAATGTGTGTGCTGTTTAAAGGGTGACTTTCAGTTTCTTAGAAAAGTGTGTGGTGGGCTATATCTTTTTCTCTTCCACAACAAGACAAAGTCTTTCATAAAGAAGATTAAGATCTAGAAGAAGAGATGGGAGTTAAAAGAAAAACATACACTGTATTTGAAAGATCAGTGCCACACCATCAATTCTTAACTCCAAGAACAACACCACCACCAAATTCTAATACTCTTCCTCTTCCTCTTAATTTTGCTCTTCATTCTCCCAATTTCAACTTTCACCTTTTTTATTCTTATAATGCTAGTACTACCCATCATCAAATTCATCTTCACCATCCTCATCAATTTCTAACTCCATAATTATTTTACTTTAATATATATATTTAAAAAAGTACTAGTAGTGTTATTAAAAACTTGAGTAATACACAACTTGACAATGTTATAAGATTGCACCAACACACAAAAAAGGTTATTATTATTTGTACATGATTTAATATACTCCCAAAACATGTGTATGTATCTGGTAAGCTGTGGAGATCCATCGGTTTTAGAGAGAGAGATGATATAATGAAGTGAATATCATTTTTCGGTTTTTGATAAAGAAATTATAGCAATATCCAATTGGACATAAGCTAATTAACAGTAAGATGAAACCAATATCTAATATTAATTGGCAGCCCATCAAAACTCCTCTCTTCTTTCTCTCTTTACTTCTCTATTTTCTCACGCATCGTCCAAAAAGACCACCAATCATCCAACAAATCAAACTCCTCAATAAGCACTACTACTACTTAATGGATCAGTGGCTACCCTCTGATGGATAGAAGATGACAATAACGAACAGTCACAAATGGTAATCGTCAAAAAATAGAACCTGCAAAAAAGAAGCTCGTTATAGACTGAGTCGCAGATCTCGCTCTCTTTAAAACGTTTCGCGGCGCTGCCCAAATGTGCAAGCAATTTTACAAAATTGCCATGTCATCCCTAGGATAAAATAACCCAGAAGAAATAAATCTGCCTCGATTGGAACTACACTGTAATCGATCGGAAAATTCACACCTTTCAAGACTGATATGATCGGAAAACTAAACACTTAAAGAAAAAAGAATGAATAGAGAGAGAAATGGAAGCGATAGTGTAAAATGATTTGTGTAAAATTGATGAAAGGCTCTAAAATGATTTGTGTAAAATTAATGAAAGGCTCCCACCTTTTATAGGCCTCGAAGGTCAACTACGGTGCATAACTAATGGGGAGATAAGCGCTCGCAGCCCTAGAACGTGCTCCATGGACCACATAAGAAGCGAAAGATTGGAATAACTGAAGCACTTTTTCTTTTATTTATTTTTAATAATAAAAACTAATCCTACACATGTGCGCTTTGCCTTGCTCGACCAAACGGACGGACGATTGGCGCGCAAGTGGGAAGTCCACCATACCCACATTGCATATCTTCTCACTCCCTCTAAAACATGGTTACCGTTTGGGCCTAAACCCATAACTCAAGGTGGAAGTATAAATATGAGGTTCCAATTCACAAATCTAGCAATATGGGATTTCTCAAAACCTTATTTTTCTTTTATTTGAGTTTTTCACCAACAATCCCCCACTTGAAAAACTTTTCAGACTACAAAAAAATATTTTTTTCATCAAGCAATATCAATCTATAAAATACTATGCATAAGAAAAGGTGTCTAATGACTTGAACCTTTCAGTAGTGTAGATTATTTGAATATACTAGAGTAACTCTTGGTTTTGAACTCTATCTCTAATGATATCTCACACATATCATTACTAGGATGTAGTTCGAAAGCCCGTGCTTTAAGGTCTAGCACTTGTATCCCGATTTGATGAACGCTCCAGAGAATTTGCCTAAAATTCCATAGGAAACGGCCCCCACTTCCACATTCACATAGGTGAATCTATCAGAAGTACTCCTGTAGCTAGGTACCCCACTTGACATCAAGTATAGATACCTTTCTTATGCTTCAGGATATCATGCTCAGACTCTAAGCCATAGGAAGGGAACTCTGTGTTCGTTTTAGCATGATTCACCTCATATCACTTGTGATCAGTTATTACCCGTTGAACTTGAGTTCTTGGGATCTCCAGCCTACAAGTTGGGTTTTCCTCATAGATGATTCATCTTTCTGTAGGCATAAGTCTCATCCTTTCTGAGATTTTGATAACCTTCTCTCTGATCAGTCCTTTAGACAAAGGATCTATCAAGTTTTCATTAGTCTATATATGATCCACTCTAACTGCACCAGTAGTGAGGAACTCTCTAATGGTATTGTGCTTACGACGTATTTATCGTCTCTTTCCGTTGTAGTACGGTTTTGAACTTTTACGATTGCTATAGTACTATCGCAATGGATCAATATGGTTGGTACTGGCTTTTTCCATAAGGAAATTTCTGATGGCAAGCTTCTAAGTCATCCTGCTTCTTCACTAGTTGTTGCTAGGGCTATCATTTCTGACTCCATCGTAGATTGGGATAAAATAGTTTGTTTTCTGGACTTCCAAGAGACAGCTCCGTCTACTATATTAAAGATATAGCCACTTGTAACCTTTAAATCATCCGAAAGGGAGTTCCAGTCAGCATCGTTGAATCCTTCTAGGACACCGGAAAACTTCTGATAATGTAATCTTAGGTTTTGGGTTTTCTTCAAATACCTCATAACCCTTTCTATAGCATTCCAATGCTTTACACTAGGTCTATTTATAAACCTATAAAGTAATCCTATAGAATATGCTATATCAATCCTAGTGCAGTCAACAGCATATCTGAAACTACCTATGATGTCTGCATTCTCAGTTTGATTAAGACTACACCAATGTTCTTGAACAACTTAACATTAGGGTCATAAAGAGTACACGTTTGTTTGAATTCAAAGAAATTATATTTCTTTAGAATCTTTTCTACATAGTGAGATTGATCCAAATAAATTCTCTTTTCAAACATAGTCACTTTTATGCCAAAAATTACACTCGCTTCTCCTAAGTTTTTCATTTTGAAGTTTGTATTCAACATGGATTTCACATGATTTATATCGTGGAAGTGTTGGAGTTGATGTCCGAAATCTAGAAGGGTCCTGTAGTTTTTAAACATTTGTATGAATAGATGCTTTATGGTTTATAATATGAGATATTCCATTCACTTCAGTCTATGAAATATGAGATATTTTAGTTGCATTAACCACAAACCAATAAACTAAGATCCCTGGTTATCGTTGTAACTTAAGCATGTATATGGAGACATACAAGTGGATCGTGCTTTAAGTGATAACCTAAATGGAATGTAGTATATGGATAAAGAAGGGAAACCTTATTCTGGAGACACTATGAGTATGGCCCGCTTTGTAGGTGTTACAAATATTGTAAAGTGCTACAAATGGTTTGATTCTGATCATTCGTGTATTAGACATGCGAGCGGAGATGCTCTATATAAAGAAGTTTGTATAAGACCAAACCACGAAATATTTAGTCTCGCTATATGACGTTGATCATGACAAAGACTTTCATTTCACTAGGATGACCATAGGTAACATGACCTTAATCCTAAGTGAGTTGTGAACTCCTGCCTATGAGGGGGGGTCCTTTGATTTGCATGAGTGCGAGTGGCCAGATCGCCGACTTAAACCTACCACTTTGGCGATTCGTCTGATTGGGGAGCTGGGAACTCAGCTACACAAGACAAAATTCACTCCTTCGTAGAAGTAGGGGTAAGTAGATAAATTTCTCCCTTAAGGGCTGATTCGAGGCTTGAACAATGTGACGCCACACCTTCTCTCGGCCCGAGAAGGGTTTAGACATAGTGGGACTATGATATATTGTTCACTAGAGGAATTAGTGGTACTTAAGAGTTAGATGTAATTACAGGAGCAAAACAGAAAATTGGTATAGCTGTACTTACGAGCGATTTGTGAAGGGGCATCGTACTATTGATTGGTTATATCCGATAGACACAGAAATTTGTGAAGAGTGCAACTATCGATCTTTATGGAGTGTCCGGCAGTTAACGAATGGTGGATATCGTGATTAAAGAGTTTAGTCAGTTATTCACATACCATTAGAGCTTCAAGCTACAGGTCCATAAGGTACCCTTGGTAGCTCAATAGATTCATGTTGAGAATCAGTTTTTGGGTTAGTTTGAAGTATTCAAATTAACAAGATGGAATTTAATTATATGTGATATAATTAAATTAATTCAATTAATGTGATATAATTAAATTAATTCAATTAATGTGATATAATTGATATAATGTATTTGATACATTATTTAATTGGAGGAATTAATATAAATATAATTGATATTAAATGCCATAAAGGAGAAAAGAACTATGGTTTATATGTTGCATATGATGTAATATTAAAACTATAGGTTATATAAATATAATATGATAAATTAGTTATTATATTTATTTATAATAAATTAATTATGAGATAATTGTTTTTAGTTTTTCTCGAATAACTGACTTAGTGGTTGGTTATGCACGGTTTGTGGCTAATGGTGGGATAATGTTGAAAATAATTTTCATTTTATGCAGTCCCATGAAATAGGATCAAGCTATCAGATAGCTTTTTGAGAGAGTATATGATAGTTATCGAGTTTTCTATATGATAGAATTCACAACACTACACGATCGAGGAACGAGTCTATGTGATAGACTAATATCTTCTACAAGATCGTTTTGTGCTTTACTCGATCGTTTACTCGTTTGCTTATTCCTCCTTCCCTCTATCCAAATCCATTCAAAACCCAAACCTCCTGAATTCTCATGCCGAGAATACCAAGGGAACCGAGTGGTGGTGTCGAGTTCCGTACAAGGGTCAAGGATCGAGTTTTAGTTGATTGTGATTGAGGATTTGTCAGTTCGTGTTGTTTCTTGAGTTTGCTCGTTGCGTTCGTGCTATTGGAAATTTTGGTGTTTGATGGAGGAAATACTAGAAGAAAAGGTTCTTCAAAGGTATCGTCTACCCAATCTCTTGTATTTTACTTTGAAGCATGTTGTAATTTAGTCTTTGATGCATAACTGTTCTATTTGATTATAAATGTTCATGTTCTTTCACAATGGAGTTTAGAATGATCTGCTTCCGCTCACTAGTTCTCTGGATTTAGAATTCCTTTAGAAAGTTTGCTCCAAAGATCAACAATCATCTATATACAAGCATAAGATCGTGCAAAGATCATTTTCAACCTTGTAGTAGATGTATTATCACTTTCATTGATTTTGAAACCATTAGATAGGATTAGGTTATCAAATTTTTCATGTTATTGCTTAGGAGCTTGTTTCAGGCCATAAAGAGATTTTTCTAACTTGCAAACCTTGTTATCTTTGTCGTAGACTATGAAGCCCTCAGGTTGTTCCAAGTAAACCTCTTCTTCAAGTTCAACATTTAGTAAAGTGGTTTTTACATCTATATGATGTACTATTAGGTTATATAGGGCAGCGAGAAAAAACAACACACAGATTGAGATAATTCTAGTGTTAGGGGAGAAGGTGTAAAAAATGTCTATATTTTCTCTTTGTCTAAAGCCCTTTGCAACTAATATGCCTTTAAACTTGTCAACTATTCCATCAGGTCTAAGTTTCTTCCTTAGGATTCATTTGCACCCTATTGCCTTACAACCTAGGGGGTAGGTCTACTAAGTGCCACGTTCTATTTGATTCAAGAGAGTTCATCTCATCATTTATAGCTTTTTGCCCTCAATTGGCATCTATAGAGGACAGTGCACCTTTTAGGATTTCAGGATCTTCTTCTACATTGTAGGTATGGAAGTTATCCCTAAGTCCTTGACGATTCTAGTTCTTTTGCTTCTTCTAGGTACTGGGTCGACTTTCTCTGTAGAGGCAAGTTTTCTAGCTAGGGTTCGACTACTGGATACAGAGCCCCACTATTTCTCAATTTAAAGGGAAATTTGTTCTCAAAGAAGTCAGCATCATTTAACTCAATGATCACTTAGTTTACTAGCTCATAAAACCTATAGGCGTTACTATATATGGCATAACCTATAAAGTCAGAATCATAGACTCTACTAGAAGTTTTCTTCTTTTAGGGTTAGAAATTATTACAAAGGCTAGATACCCCCAAGTTCTAAGTATGACGAAGTTTGGTTTCTCATTCTTAAGGACTTCGTAAGACAAAGTCGTGCTTTTAGTTTTTGGTATTTTATTTAGAACATAACATACAATAAGGATGATTTCACCCCACCAATAAGACGCAACTCCCAAATTGTGTAAATAGAAACTACTAGCTCAGCTAAAGTTCTAGTTTTCCTTTCGACTTTTTTGTTCATTTCAGGAGAATAAGGTATAGTATTTTCTTTTAGGGTTGATGCCCTAAAGTCTCGTGTCCTGTAGTTTGTAAACAGTTTATACGAACACTTGTGTTGTATAATATATAATATTTACTTTACATCTTGTTATTTACTCAGTTACTTGTTTTATTTGCTTTACCATAAACCAATAAACATAAAAAACCTGGTTGTCTGTATGTGACTCAAGCATGTATGTGGTGACATACAAGTGGATCATGTCTTGAGTGATAACATAAATGGTCTATAGTATATGGATATATGAGGGAAACCTTATCCTGGTAACGCTACGGATGCGGCCCGCTTTGTGGAATGGTCATAAATGTTGTGTGATCCTGATCATTCGTGTTGGAGACATGTGAGCAGGGGTATCCTATACAAAGAGTTTGTATAAGACCTGACCACGAAGTGTTAACATCTCGTTATATAACACCGTTCATGACATAGATTTCACTTCACTAGGATGACCATAGGTAACATGACCTCAATCCTGAGTGAGTTGGGAACTCCTGCCATTGAGGGCGGTCCTTTGATTTGTATGGGTGCGAGTGGCTAGGTCACCGATTCAAACCTATCATTTTGGGGATTTGACTAATTTGGGGGCTAAGAACTCAGTTACACAAGATGGAATTCACTTCTTCCCTAAGGCAAAGGTAAGTAGATAGATAGCTCCCTTAAGGGCTGATTCCGGGGCTTAAACGATGTGGCACCACACACCTTCTCTTGGCTCGAGAGGTGTTCACACATAGTTGGACTATATTGTATTGTTCATTAGAGGAATCAGTGGTACTTAAGGAGTGAGATGTAACTACAGGGGAAAAACGGTAATTTGGCCAACTGTACTTACGAGCATCTGTGAAGGGTCATCGTACTCATGATTGGTTATATTCGATGGACACATAAATATATCTGTGGTAAGAAGAGTTCAATTGTTGGTCTTTAGTGGAATGTCTGACAGTTAAAGGATGTTAGATCTCGTGGCTAAAGAGTTTAAAGTTTAGTCAGATATTTACGGACCGTTGGAGCTTCGAGCCACAGGTTCATTAGGTCCCTTGGGTAGCTTGGATAAAGTCGAGAACCGGTGTTTGGGTTAATTTGAAATGTTCAAATTGACAAAAGAAAGTTCGATTATATATGATATAATTGGACTGGTTAATTATATATGATATAATTGGCTAAATGTATGAGATACATTATTTTGGAGGAAATTAGATAAAAATATGATTTATATCAAGTATAGGAGAAAATACTATAGTGAATATGTGATATCAAACTATAGGATAAAAAAATATAATATGATTATATTTATTAATTAATTAATTGGTTAATTATATGATAATTAAGCCAAAATTCACGTTTGGACATGGGTTAGTGGGAATCAGTCGGTTATTGTAATCGTTGAATTAAAATGAAATGGTTTCATTTTAAATCGCCCGTCGAAATCGCTCGAAAGAATTTTGCAAGCGCACGTTGGAGAAAAGAGAATGATCGCTTAAAGAATCGAGAGCTAATACTATAGTCGCTTCATGCCTAAACGATCGTCCACCTCGCGCCTAAACGATCGTACACTTGTTCTTACATGATCTCATAGCTTCTCTAAACGATCGTATAATGTGCCAATTTTGCTAAACAATCGTATACCTTTTCCTAAACGATCGTTTAGTAAAACCTACACGATCGTGTAGCTTCTCCTAAACGATAATCATTCTGCTATGCGATAGCGTCTTTTTCCCTCCCACTTGCTTATCGCCTACACAATTCATGTTTCCTTTTTCCTCTACCAAATTCACCAAAGACCACGCTTTGGGTTCTCATTCCAAGAATACCTAGGGATCTTTACTGGTGGTGTCGTACCCGATGCGGTCGTGAGTTTTCGGTTGTTCATGCTGCTGTTGTTGATGCTGTTGTTGGGCGTTGGTAGATCGCTTGGAGGGTTCCGCTGCATTGAGTTCCGAAGATTCAACTGGTATGGAACTCTCTCTTGTTATTTTGTTGTTCATAGCATGCCGATTAGTGTTTGTTTGCATAACTGTTCGTATAAATGTATCATATGTATTACAGTCACAGTGAGATCGGAGCAATCCAAACACGCTCATGGAACTCTTAGATATGAGATCCTTCAATTGGTATCAGAGCCAGGTTTTGACACTCCGATTTCATCTGTTGCAACAAAATGACATATACATTCTTGGTGGGTACATTTTTACTCTAATTTAATGGTTAAATTTGTTGTGGAGGTACGGATTAATGGATGTTTTCAGGATGATTAGCCTAGGTTTGATTTAGATCCTTTTACATTTGCGATTGTTTGTAAAGGCCCCTACGTTTCTGGACATTAATAATCGTT
The DNA here is from genome assembly GCF_009727055.1 of Benincasa hispida. Classification (NCBI taxonomy): domain Eukaryota; kingdom Viridiplantae; phylum Streptophyta; class Magnoliopsida; order Cucurbitales; family Cucurbitaceae; genus Benincasa; species Benincasa hispida. Next base: position 11,672,464 of record NC_052358.1, read on the forward strand.
ATCAAGTCTATATTCAAAGTTTTTTTGAAGTTTTGAGTTGTTCGTCGAAGTTCTGCGCAAGCGTTGCAGTTCTTCAAAGAAGGAGGCAATCTAGGGTTGATCGCATCGTGCAGAAGATGTGCTACACGATCGTTGTTGATCGCATCGTAAAGATGAAGAAGTACATGATCGCTGTTGAACGCATCGATTAAACGATGGGGTATGCGATCAAGTGTTGATTGCATCGTTTTGACAATCGGGTACGCGATCGCTGAGTATCGCGTGTGGAGAGGATGAGATGCTTGTGGATCGCTTAACGCGCGGGCACACTAGACAATCGTTTAGGTCAGCTAGCTTCATCACTTAGTAACGGACTAAACGATCGCATAATAACGCAAGGTAAATCGCTTACCTGTCGTCGCGCTACGCAATCGCATAGACAATCGTTTAGGTCAGCAAGCTTCATCGTTTAGTAACTAACTAAACGATTAGTAACGCAAGGTAAATCATTTACTTGTCGTCGCGCTATACGATCGCATAGACGAAAAGGCTTCACAGCCTCGTCGTCTTCTACGCAATCGTTTACTTATGCTCCTATCGTATAATGCGCACTGAACAATCGTCTACCTACTAGAGTTTACTACATAATGAAGACCTCCTAACGGTTCAAGACCCGGTTCGCCTATGAACCAGTTTGCTCGATGAAAAATGTAATAGATAGGGTTTTTTCATTCCGGTTTTTTTTGTAAAGGCTCATCCCAGTCCATTAATCCTTTGTTTATTACATGCGATATATGTTTTTTATATGTCATATGGTATGCACATATAGTAAATCCCACCTTAGGTTATGCAATGGTCATGCATCTTCTCTTTATTGCAATTGTTATAATTTAGAGAAGCATGATTTAATTATGTAAGAGCAGACTCATGCATCATATAATATAAGAGTTATATTTATGCATGCATAAAAAGCATTGACATGCATCATCTTTATATTATAATTGTTATAGTATAAGAGTGAATGATAGCAGGTTTGCTTGGTTGTTACGAGTTAGATAAAAGTTATATATAGTAATGATCGGAAATTGCATGAAGCATGACACATAGGTTATTTTATAAATACTATAATTGTCTCGTTGTGCGCAATGGTTTTAGCTGTTTCTTTTTTAAAAGTTAAAGAGAAATTAGAACTAAAAGAAATAAGAAAGACATGCATGCTCAATTAAGTTTAATTCATGGTTTTAAAGTGTTTAAAACTTGGATCACATAAACCTAAGATCACGGTTCTAATATGATTAGTAACCCTAAGGCTTTAATCTTTTAATCAGTTTAATGGGTTTAAATTGGCTAATAAAAGTTTAAATGTAGCAAATCTATCTATAAGGAACCTTTTGTCTAAGGCGGGTTCTGTCTAGTCTATGGTATTTAAGTTGACGAAAACGTAACACCCCTATACTTGGAAAGGTGAATTAGATAGATTTGATGCATGCATGCAAGTTAAGAACAGTCCATTAAAGTGTTTAAATGTGACTACTTGAAATTCTTCATATTTCATAGACAAACGTTGTTTATGAACAGAGTTTAAAAAGACGATTTAGACTAAAATCAGTAGCTGACTTGTCTAGGTTAATGAATCCCTAGGTAGAACATTCAGTAGAAGGTACTTGAGACATAAGATGTTTCACTTAAACCTTTCACGTTTCTCCTAAATAGTCCACACCGTGAGATCTACCCTTGGCCTCGCGGCACCTTTGGCGTGTCCCCCCAACGAATGGTGTTTGGGTTGGTTAATATCAAGGTGGATGGAAAGAGTGTTCATAGTAAGTGGGGTGAGAAGTGCGACAGCATATCCATCGGTCTCCCTCGTTAGGTTGAATAAAGTTACTGCGCGTCGCCTCGAGGCACCCTGGGAGTGTCCCCCCCTAAAGGATGGCATTTTTTTGCGTTTCTTTATTTGATCTGCTGTAAGAGGATAATGTAACTTAGTCTCTTGTCCTAATCTGCTTCTTCCCTACGGTGGGTTTATTAGGGCAGAACTCTGGCACCGAAAGCGAGAGGTTACAATTACGCGGAATGTTACAGGTTAATGATTCTGAACCGAAAAATGGTAGCTATTAGGTTCAGTTCCAAAAGTTGGTTCTGCCTAATGATTGAGAATGTCTCATCCCAATTAAGGGACAACTGATCACCCCATTGGTGGCATTTGTCCTGCCTCATTGGGGTATCATTACAAAATAGAAGTCTATAACTTAAGGTACTTAAAATTGTTTTGCAAAACTGATTGGTTTAAAAGTGGTTTAACAAAATTCTAATAAAGTTTTATTTATAATTTCAGCAACATTTTCAAAAATGGCAACAGCCACGTTAGCATTGCTAAGCGCCGAAAAACTTTCTGACGATAATTTCACAACATGGAAACACATGATCACGATGATCCTGATCATCGAGGATCTCATGTTCGCTCTCACGGAGGTTTTTCCTCCTATTCCAGCTCCGAATGCCGCTTGAAATGTTCAGGAGGCATACGAGCGATGGACAAGGGCGAATGAAAAGGCCCGAGCCTACATCTTGGTAAGTCTTTCTGAAGTCTTGGCCAAGAAAAACGAGCTCTGGTCTCAGCACGTGAGATCATGGAGTCCCTGGGGGGATGTTTGAACAACCGTTTGAACAGCTTATGCATGAGGCTCTTAAATACATATTCAACTCCAAAATGGAAGAAGGCACCTCTGTTCGTGAACATGTGCTAAACATGATGGTCCACTTTAATGTGGCGGAGTTGAATAGGTCTACCATCGATGAGGATAGCCAGGTTAGCATAATCTTGCATTCATTGTCGGAGAGCTTCCTGCACTTTGTTAGCAATATGATTCTTAACAAAGTGAAATACAACCTTACAACTCTTCTCAACAAGTTTCAGAAATACCAATCTTTACTGAAAAGTAAGGAGAGGCAGAAGGGTGAGAAAAATGTTGCTTCATCCTCCAGGACGATCCATAAAGGTTCGACCTCAGCAACACAGTCTGCACCTTCTGCTTCTAACTCTGTAAAAGGGAAGAAGAATAAGGGTGGTAAAGGAAAAGGGAAGACACGTGCTAACCCACCACCTATCGCCCCAAAGAGGCGTCCACAGGTTGCTAAGGGAAAGTGTTTCTACTATAACCAAGATGGACACTAGAAGAGGAACTGTCCTCGTTATCTGAAAGAGAAGAAAGCAGCCAAGGCCGATAACGGTAAATGTGATTTACTTGTGCTTGAAACTTGTTTGATGGAGAATGATGATTCTGCCTGGATAATTGATTTGGGCACCACTAACCATTTTTTTTCTTCTTTTCAGGGGATTAGATCTTGGCGACAGTTGAAGGCTGGTGAAATGACGATACGAGTAGACACCGGGCACGTCATCTCAGCTGTGGCATTGGGAGGACTCAAGTTAACTTTACAGAATAGGTTTCTTGTTTTACATGTTGTATATATTGTTCCCAAACTAAAGACGAACCTCATCTCTGTAAAGTCTTTATTGTAATGTAAATATACTATCTCATTTAATGAGGATAAAGCATTTATTCATAAAGATGATAATTTTATTTGCACAACAAATCCGGAATCGAATTTATATATGCTAAGGCCATTAGCCATTAATTCCCTCCATAATACTGAATTGTTCAGAACTGTCATAACTCAATCAAAACGTCGACGAATTTCTCCAAAGAAAATGCCCAACTTTGGCATCTATGTTTAGGGTACATCAATCTCAATAGGATTGAGAGATTGATGAAGAATGGACTTATAAGTGAGTTAGAAGAAAATTTTGTACCAATGTGCAAGTCTTGCCTTGAGGGTAAGATGACTAAACAAATTTTTACTGGAAAAGGTTATAGAGCCAAGGAGCCTCTTGAGTTAGTACATTTTGACCTTTGTAGTCCTATGAATGTGGGAGCCCGAGGTGGCTATGAGTATTTTATCAGTTTCACTGATGATTGCTCATTTAGGGGCATACCTTTACTTATTATTTCGTGGGCTATCTTTTATAGTTCATGGGACTGGGCCTCCACAAATTTTTCATTCGTGATCTGGAACTTTAGATAACGGCTGACAACATACCTTTTTTACCCAGCCTCCTCGGTATCGTACTTCTTCTAAGGGGCATCACAAACTTCCTTTGTTGTTTTCATTAAGCTGTAGTAATCATACAAATCATCAGTCAAATCATTTAATATGAAATTTTTACACAAAAAATATTTTTCTTCCCAATCAGCAACTTCTTTTCTCCATTGTTCGGTCGAATCTTCTTTTTCGATAGTTGGCTTCTCCGTAGTGCAGACAACAACAACCTTCTTGACGGTGAGGAAGAACAGCATATTCTACTTCAAACGTTTGAAGTTTGCTCCTTCAAATTGGAATGGTCGATTGAGATCGGAGGACATGAATTCATTTTAAGTTGAAAAAGCCATCACAACACCGGCAGATGGTTAAACATCTCAAAATTGTTATAATGACTACCCTCCAAACGAACAGTCACGAATGGCAATCATTAGAAAATAGAACCTGCAAAAAAGAAGCTCGTTACAGGCTGAGTCCCAAATCTCGCTCTCTTTAAGACGCCTGCTCGTTTGACTAGAATGCGACGCACACGTGTGGGAAGTCCACCATACCCACATTTGCCTATCTCCTCACTCCCTCTAAAACATGGGTACCCCTTGAGGCCCAAATCCACAACTCAAGGTGGAGTATAAAAAGGAGGTTCCAATTCATAAATCTAGTAATGTGAGATTTCTCAAAACCTTATTTTTCTTTTATTTAAGTTTTTCACCAACACATTTACTTCTTAATCATCTAACGATTATTAAAACTAAAGCCAAATTTGAATCATTATTTAAAAAGAAAAAAAAAACCCCAAAATAACAAGATCATCGCATACATTGCCAAAAAAAAAGTGAAAAAAATCTAAGATCTTAAAATGAGAGGGAAATGAAGTGACTGACCCAAAACAGAGGGTTGCCAACAATTGGAAGAGAAAGCTGGCGGCGAAAATGGAGAAAGCTAGGATAAGCAGCAGCCAAAGTAAGAAACAAGAACACTCGAAAAATGGGAGTTAAGGCTTTAAAATAGGAACTCCCGACCTGATGCCTAAGAAAAAGCTTTTCTGACAGGCCCTTTATTGGCATCTAGAGAACCCATTAGAAAATTAATTCCACCAAATGACCTCTACCAAAGACGTATCTAAAGAGCTTTACGATACAGTGCTCACGTTTTTCTGTTTTATTCTCGCTAATCTTTCTAGGGACCGCAGGATGGATGACTAAAAAACTAGGCAAAAAATATAAAATGATCCAGATTTTGAAATAAAATGTCGAATGACCCTTTGCTGATGTCAAATTTGGGTGAATTTACCAAAATATACTCACATAAAAGTGGAAAAACAGTCTTGTTCTAGCTCTCGCTCATTTCGCTCTCTCTTCTTTTTTTCACTCACAATTCACTATGTCTCTCACTCTCGCTCGTCTCGCTCTCTCTTTATTTCCTTACTCACAAAATCACTCCTCTCTCTCGTCTCTTGCTCACCAAAGTTGGTCACGTCGGAAATGCTCGTGTGGACTCATCGTGCTAGAGAAGAAAAAAAAGACGTATAGAAGAGAAGAAGATGATGTGCAGAGGAAGATTTCTCGCAAAGGAAAAGAAGATGAAAAAGAAAAAAGAAAGGCAATACTGTTACTTCACATGGTCATGACATCAACAAAGGGACATTTGACTTTTTTCAAAAACTGGGTCATTTGGTATTTTGGATCTTTAAAATGGGTCTTTTGGGCAATTATCTCATCTTTCTACCCACCACTTGATAATGAATCGATCAAAACATGGGTTACTTCTTTTCTGGTCTTTGAGGCTAATGAGGGATTCATATTGTGTTGGATGAAAAATGGGTGACTTGTATTTGATTCAGGACAGCACGGTTAGTTGCATAAATGGTATTCAAGCCCAAAATAATAGAATATGTGGTACAATGATAAAAATAATTGCATATATAGAATAAAAAAATAGTAAAAGACTAAAAAGCCCACGTCCAACCACCATTTCACGCGCTTTTTTTCGATTTTCTCACATTGAAAGCTATCACTGATAGCCACTGATAACTGCTATTAGTTTCTATGATTGATAGCTACTATCAGTGATAGCTTTCAAATTGATAAATGTGTTATCAGTTGCTATCAATGAATATCATTGATAGTTGCTATCAGTGATAGATTTCAATTTGAGAAATGTGCTATTAGTTACTACCACTAATAACTGCTATCGGAGGTAACTTTCGATTTAAGGTTTTTTTCCCTTCTAAAGAAGCATCTCACAAGTCCATACTCCTTGTAGCGTCCCAGCGCCAGCGAAATTCCGGCGAATGAACTGGGTTGTCGCCATTCATCATTGCAGCATCTGGGTTAGCCTGGGTTGCTTCTGTTTTCCATTTTAGCATCGGGGTCATTTCAGCAAGCGCCAATGGAATTTCATCAACTAGGTTGCTTCCGTTTTCCATTTCATCATTGGGCGTTCGCCATTTCCGTTCAAGCAATATGGTCGAGAACGACGATCTATTTGAGGTAGGATTTGGTGGTGGAGGAGAGGGAGAAGGATAGAAAAGAGGGCAAACTTGGAAATATATAAATATATATATATATATATATATATAACCAACCAATGAGTATGTGTCATATATTCAATTAATTTTAAAAAGTACTACATTAGTAGATATTTTGACTAATTGGACCGTTTGTTATAATTTCCCTACTTTCTATTGGACTTGGCTTCAAGGTTAAGGTTCCGGCCCATCAATCATCTCTCTTTGTACTTAGCATTTAGCTCTTAGTAGCCAGTACTTGGGGTATAGAAAGATGAATAACCAGCTTTCCTGGATCCCGATTTTCGAATTGGAAACATTAATTTAATTTTGACTAATGCAAATATAACAATCAACTCAAAGCTTTAGTAGTACAGTACAATGCAAAAAAAATTACAATAGATTTAGTATAAGTGATAGACTGATAGACTCCTATTAACAATAATCACTAATAAATTTTGCTATATTTACAATTTATTAAAAATATTATTATACATTTAATTATTAGTCTTAAAAGTGCTACAGTAGTTATCTATTAATTTTTCTCATCAACGTTATTTTCTATGCTGTATAAAAAATATCGAGATTCTAAGAATACATTGGCTAAACTAAAATAATTACGGACAGGGTAGACCTTAGAAAGAAGCCCAAATGCTAAAACCATAAAAGTGAAACCTTTAGTTTAAATAAATTAGCACATCCACTACAATATTTTGCACTGCCTTTTAATGTACTATTTCATACTTCCTTGTGTTTTTTACTCATGTCCCTTTCATTTTAACCCATACAATGATGAGATAAGTTATGAGTCGCCTTTAGATTTGGAAACTGCAGCATCCATGGTCCCAACCACAAATGATTTTGCATACAAAGCCAAAACTTCTTTACAGAAACATACAGTAGAAATAGAAGAAAAGTAGTTGGATTTGGCAACAGTTGAAGACAGTCGATTGATTACAAACAAAAAGGGAAAAAAAAAAAAGGAAGAAGAAGAGAGAATAATAACAATGCACAAGAACAGAGGCCACAGGACAGTGGTTTTTCCACTGACAGTTTCTAATTTATAGGAAGCGGAGTCCCATTCCAACTCTCAAGGCATTCAAGCAAAGGATCAATAATTTTCCCCTCACAAATTGCAGTAAAAACCTTGTCAAATTCTTCACCGGGAGATTTCACTTTTTCACCTGTCAAAATAGCAGTTCCCAATTCTTCTCTAACAAATCTGTAAAGTGGGTATGATCTGCAGTCCTTTATCTTATTGGGGATTATTGGTATTCCTTTTGCAATGGCTTGTCTTCCACTTTCTACTTCTTTGGGCAAAAGGGTTTTCAGTTCTTCCTCAAAAGCTCCAATCTTTAGAAAGATTGAGGAGTTTGAGTTCTTTAGATCGTCATTGTTGTTCAATGCATGTTCTACAAGAACTTGCCTTAGCTTCTGCATTAAAGGATATGTCATGCTGCATGGATCGTCAACGTAAGCAAACACATGTTCTCTATCAATGACTTTCAGCAAATCTTTCTCACAAAATCTTGAAGGATGAAGCTCTCCATTTACTCCAACGGTCAAAACCTTCTTGGCCACTTGACTCACTGTGTTCTTCACGGTGCTCTTCAGATTTTCCTCGATGTGTCTCAAATCTATGGCTTGGCAGAGAGCCACTAGGAATGTTGTGCTCATTAGCTTCAAGATATCTATTGCCTCAGCTGTTTTTCTTGAGGAGATTAGACCCAATGAATTGACGTCTTGGTTGTGTTGCTCTGCACTTTGAACGTGATTGGTGACCGGGTTTGCTAAGTATTGCAGTTCCGAGCAATAGGAAGCCATGGCGATTTCAGCGCCTTTGAATCCATAATCCAAACTTGGATTACTTCCTCCTGAAAGATTTGAAGGCAGACCATTGTTGTAGAAATCATTCACAAGTTCAGAGAATTGAGCAAATAAAAGCTTTCCAATTGAGGCAAGAGCCAATCTAGTGTTATCCATGGACACCCCAATTGGAGTTCCTTGAAAATTTCCTCCATGTAGAGCTTTATTCCTTGAAACGTCAATTAATGGATTGTCATTCACCGAGTTAATTTCTCTCTCAATTGATTTCGTCGAATGTCGAATAACTTCAATTTGAGGGCCTAACCATTGAGGTGAAGTCCGAAGAGCATAACGATCTTGTTTTGGCTTTTGAAGAGGGTCCAATTCATGTAACTTCTTAGCATCTTTTATGAAAGCACTTCCATCTAAAAGGTGCTCCATTATAGCTGCTGCTTCGATTTGACCCGGATGATGCTTCAATTTATGAGTCAAATGATCAGTAAACTCAGGCTTTCCCTGCATTATTTCAGCAAAGATAGCTGAAATGACCTCAGATAAGAGAGCTAATACATTAGCCTCGAACAAAACTATGGACGCCAAACCAGATCCAACGCCCGTCCCGTTGACAAGTGCGAGACCCTCTTTAGGCTGCAACTCGAAGAATCCACCATCGATGCCAGCAAGTTTAAAAGCAGCTCCAGCATCAAGGAGATCACCGGTTGGACCGACAGCCTTGGCATTGGGACGACCTGTCAAAAAGCCAGCAATGTAGGAGAAGGGAACTAAATCACCAGAAGCCGTAATTGTGCCTCGCAAGGGAAGGCAAGGTGTGACGTTGTGATTTAGGAGCTTTGTAATTGACTCCAAAATCTCAAATCTAATGCCAGAATAGCCTTGGAGAAGAGTGTTGATTCTGACCAACATGGCAGCTCTTGTGGCAGTGTGAGGCAATGTGTGGTTGGACTCTATTCCATTCCCAAATATTCCAGCGTTCAAGAATCTAATTCATACATCATAGCAATTTAAAGATTTGTTCTTCAATCATTAAATCAAACATATACCCATTAAGAAAAATTGAATTCTCTCATTAAATTAAACCATTTGTTTTCACAAGCGATTTAATTTTTATCCAAATTAACTAAATAATAATAATATTTTTACGTGCAAGAAAAGTTATCACGTTATATTTTCAAAAATTATGAAAGAAATGCCAATGCAGACTGTTTTTAAAAATGATTAACAATAACAAACAGTAGATTAGTCCAAAAACAAACAAAACCTAAATTTGAGAATTACAAAAAAGTACACTGAACCTGAATCAAGATCCGAACTAGAAAAGACGAAAATGATATTTTAATTAATAAAATAAATAAATAAGATCGACCAGCCCAATCTCCTCGTTTATTGTCTTCTTTTTCTTTTTTGGAAAACTGTTTAATTTACTACTTTTTCTATGAGCGTTTATTTGACTAATTAGCCGTGCATTCACTGTGGTAATTTTTTTTTCTTTTAAATGACTATGGTAGAATTTATATTGAGAAAAAAATTGTATAGTGCTTTTCTTTTTAATTTCAATATTTTTCTGGACCTCATGACAAAGTTATAATTTATTAACCAATTAAATAAGTTGCTCCTTGAGTTAATGCTTATCTAATTTGGACCACGATGAAATTTAATATGGACATTATCTGCTAAACCTAAATTATTTAAGAACAAAGTAGACTCTAACTATTTGAAATATCATAAGTTTTCGTTGTCTTCAATGAAATGTGGGTAATTCTTCCTTAAAGAAAATGGTAACGAATTGGTGCAATATCATTTCATTAAAACGATGTTCAATTCTCCCCTATTTAAAATATTGACATACAAATGAGAAAGAAACAGGTCTATATAAATTTAAAAAGAAAAACATTTAAGTCTCATTTTCTAATTATTTGGTTTATAATTACTATTACGTTAAGTTTTTTGGTTTACAAAAATCATGCGGTATTTGCAAAACTAAAAAGATGGTTATGCATACAAATGTACAATTATGATTCAAAATTAAAACTCATAGTAAAAAATGGTCGATATGCAAACATAATTTTTTAAAATATTTAACAGAAAAGAGTAAATATTGTATTTTTAATTATAGGACAATGATTAAGTGCAATCTAGAATGCACCTAATCATGTGTATCTCCTTTCTTACCCACAAAGAAAAAATATTAAATAAATTATCTTTAAAAAAAATTATTTGTCACATATCAGAATTTTATAAGATACACCATGGGCTAGATGTCAAAAAAAATACCCAAATCTTTTTTTTATATATTAGTATTTGTAGAGAGCTTTCACAATACCCAGAAACTGACATATTGCCCACGTGGCCATATGTGCTTCCATTTTATTTGTGACATAATATTTTTCAGTTAATCACAAAATATTGAATTATATCTGGAATTTGTTATTAATGGCAAATCTAACCGTTTTGACCTAATATTGTAAAAGAATAATAATAATAATTAAATTGACATTAAATAATTTTTTATTAAAAAATTAGTGCGGACACAGAGAAGAGAAGGGCAGTCTAGTAAAATTTTGACATTATTTAAAAAAAATACTATAATTAAGACATATTAGAACTCTTTTTTTTTTTTTTTTTTAGTACAAGGCATTTAGGATACTAACCATTCAAAAGTGGTGAACTCAGCAATAAATAAATAACTGTAACGTTAAAGAGCTAACAATTTAATTATTAATAATATTCACCCTACCGCAACAAGTAAGAGCCGCTTTCTACCGCAGCTAGTACTCGGCAGTTCAAAATTTTCAATAAAATTAATGGAGAAATTTACAAATTTATAATAAAATAAAAAGAAAACATCTGGTCTAAACCATACTCAAATTGATGAGAAATAATAAAAAGATAATAATATACCATAATTATGGGGAAACTTGCAAATTCAATTATTACTATAAATAACCAACATGAGTGTAATTCAATTTTTACCAACTTATACAAACCACCTATTTTAAGATTTGATTCTTGCTCCCACATTGTTTAAAAAACCTTTTATCGACTTCTCAAAATACATATATATAATTTATCAAATATTGGATAAACATAATTCACCAATTGAAGCATTTGTATATATTTTTTATATAATATAAATTGGAAACGGTTAAACTGAAATAAAACGAAGTGAAATGGGCAAAAAAAATAATAAATAAAAACTTGTAGGTAGGGAGGTAAGGTAAATAAGAAAAAAAATAAAGGATTAAATGAAAAGAAAAGGTTACCGAATAAGCTCCTTCTGCAGAGCAGCTCCTTGATTGGTTCTCCGATGAGAGGTTGCACCAAATCCAGTAGTGACTCCATAACTATCCGTCCCTTTCACCATACTCTCCATCACCCAGTCACTGCTTGCCTTCACTCCCTCTCTCGCCGACTCATTCAGCTCCACCTTCACTCCGCCGTCGTGCAACGCCACCGCCGCCACCTGCCCAATCGTCAAGCTCTCTCCGCCGAGTCGGACCACCCCTCGCCGGTACTCACCCACCATTTTCTTCACCTCGTCGAGGTGGCTCCCTTTGAGACCCTCCGCGGCGGCGCCCCAGTACAATGGATCGTTCGACTTCAGGCAAAGGCCATCGGCGACGGGAACGTGGCCATTGGTATTGCAAGTGGTGGGTTTCATTATTGGTGAGCTGAAAAATGGGGGAAGGGAGAGATGGGGTTGGGGAAATCAGAGCGGTGGACTTAGTTTTCTATGAAAAAAAAGTCTGTGAAATTCTTAAATAGAGAAAACTAAAACGCTATGGGTTGGAGGATTACAAGAAGGGGTTAGTTGGAGGATTTTTGTGGCCGTTGGATCTTTTTTTGTTCTCTTACACGCTTGTGATTCTGACGCGTGTTGATCGTGGGAGGTCACATGATTGAGTTGCCAGAGGTGTGGAGGGGGTTGGTGGAGTGTATGGTGCACGGTTGAACACCTATTCTAAATTACCATTTTATCCTTCTTTATCTCCTAAACTACACATTTACCAACCAACCTCTTCTCATTCTAAAGAATACGACTAGTTGTGTTTTTTTAATTATTATTTTAAGAATACAGTTTTTCTTTTTTTCCTTTTTTTTTTTTATAACCCAAGGGTATCATTGGCGTGTGGCTGATGGTTTGTCTATTCAAATTGAGGCAAGTACTTAGCTACCTAGGATAGGGAATGCTAGAGGTGAGTTGGGTGGGAGAGAGTTCTAGAGTCGGATTGGTTGCGTCTCTTTTAATAGATAATGGTGGTGGGATGCTAGCAAAGTTTACAGGGCTTCAATGAGTCAAAGGTATTTACTGGTCACTAGATAAATTGGGTGTCTTCTCAGTGAAAAGTGCATACAGTTTAGGTGTAAGTTTGGTTTCGGTTGGGGAGTGTTCAACATCAATAATGGCATTTATAAACTTACTTTGGAAAAGTAATTTACTGTTGAAGGTGAAGATTTGTTGTTAGGTGGGTATAGGATTAAATCTTGATCCAAGGTGTCCGCTGTGCGGAGACGTCGGTGCATTTGCGTTTGGAGGTGTAAGAAGGTGAGGGGTTTGGTCCTTTATTTTTGTTCCTAAAGTTGCTTTTGTTTTGTGTGATAAGGATTCAAGGTCAACATTGGACCTTGATTGTTATGGCTATTGGAGCATGGTCATCCCAATGATGCTATTTGTAGTTTTTGCATTTGCAGTAGATTTGGATCGTTCAGAATCACGTTGTGTTTTATCGAGGAAATATTTTTTAGGGAATTGCGAAGTTCCATAGTGGAAGCGGGATCGGCCAAATTTTTAATTTTTACAAAACAATGAAATTACAAAAAACAAACATTATGCATTAATTGAAAAAATTTACAGCATGCATTAAAAATGAAAAAGGGAGAAGAAGTTACTTACCCTTGAAGATCACAAATCTTCACGAAATCTCCTTCTTCACGAATGATTACGAATAAGAAAACCTCATACCGCTCACAAACAGTTCGTGAGGACACTACCACGAGAATTTTCTCTGTATTTCCCTCAAAGTAAGGTCAGTAACTAAGCGATAACGCTTGCTGAGCTATACGATCATCTAGTCCGCGCGTGCGTTAAACGACACCCGAGCATCCGACACTCAGCGATCATCTACCCCATCGTCTATACGACCCGACCAATGCTTGATCATCTTCTTCCTCGAAAAACAATGACCCTTGCTCCGAACTTCTTCGCGAATGACTCAAAACTCAAACAATTAACTTACAGACTCGATAGCAATTAATTATACCCAAAAATGCAGGGGTCTTTACAATTAACTGGAAATGTAAACGAATTTAACAAATCAAGGTTTCATTCCAGAAAACTCCATTAATCCACACATCCACAAACGATTTAACAATTAAAACAGAGAGTAGACATGTTACACCCACCGAGAATGGAAATGCAATTCTTTGCAGCAATAAATTGGAATATCAGAAACCTGACTCTAATACCAATTGAAGGAACTCCTATACAAGAGTACCTATGAGCGGAAGCGGATCTTTCCAATTCATTGTGACAGAATTTTCACATACAGATTCAAACATACAATATGCATTCACAACGCTAAATTACTAGCATGCAGATAAACAAACAAAAGACTATGAAAACATACCAGTTAAAGACTTTTCTTATTTTGAAATCTCACTCTCTCCACGAACAACCTCTCGCTCTTGTTAGACTAGGAAGTAATCATCCAGCAACACCCCGGTCGTCTACACGAACAGCTTCGCACAAACACAAGGAAACGAGGACGATACCACCACTCGGAGCCCTCAGTATTCTCGGAGTGAGAATCCAAAGGGTGGGCTTTGTTCGGATTTGGTAGAGGGGAAGAGGAAAAGAGATCGTATATAACGATCAAGCAAGTGGGAGAAAGACTCGTCTATCGTATAGAAAAAATGCTTGATCGTTTAGGTGAAGTATACGATCGTGTAGGAAAAGCTAAGTGATCGTTTATACGATCATTTAGTAAAGCTCGAGCACTAAACGATCGTTTAGTAAAAGATAAGCGATTGTTTATTAAATGGCTTACGGGGGTGTAAGCGATCGTTTAGTAAACAGCACTATCGTATAGGCTCTGATTTACTAAACGATGACCCTCTCAAACACTATATCATCAAATGCTTAATACACCGTGAGTTATTTAAGCGTCTCAAAACGATTTTTCATCTTACTCATCAGTTACGAAAACAGAAGAGACGTCGGCCAATTATCTCATAACTGTCCAATTAATAAATAATAAATATAATCACATTATATTCATAACCTATGGATAAATATCATATATTAATCATAATATTTTTCTTCTACTATATATAAATCATATTTATATCCAATTTCATCCAAATTAATGTATCCCATACATAAAGTCAATTATATCATATATAATTAACTAGTTCAATTATATCATATATAATTGAACTACCTCTTGTCAATTTGAACAATTCAAACTGACCCCAAAACTGATTCTCAACTTGTATCCAAGCTATCAAAGGGACCTTATGGACCTATGGCTCAAAGCTCCAACGGTACGTAAATAACTGACTAAACTCTTTAGCTACGATATCCACCATCCGTTAACTCTTAAGCATATCACTAAAGACCGACAGCTAAACTCTTTTTACCACATATATATTTCTATATCCATCGGATATAACCAATCATCAGTACGATGACCCTTCACAGATGCTCGTAAGTACAACTGGACCAATTTATCGTTTAGCCCCTGTAGTTACATCTTACTCCTTAAGTACCACCGATCCCTCTAATGAACAAAACAACATAGTCCTACTATGTGTGAACATCTCTCGAGCCATGAGAAGGTGTGTGGCGTCACATCGTTTAAGCCCCAAAATCAGCCCTTAAGGGAGCAATCTATCTACTTACCCCTGCTTCAGGGAAAAAGTAAACTTCATCTTGTGTAGCTGAGTTCCCAGCTCCCAAATCAGATGAATCCTCAAAGTAGTAAGTTTAAGTCGGCGCTTTGGCCACTCACACCCATGCAAATCAAAGGACCACCCTCAATGGCAGGAGTTCCCAACTCACTCAGGATTGAGGTCATGTTACCTATGGTCATCCTAGTGAAGTGAAGTCTCTGTCATGAACGGGGTTATATGACGAGACGTTAACACTTCGTGGTCAGGTCTTATACAAACCTTTGTATAGAACGCCCCCACTCGCATGTCCTCTACACAAATGATCAGGATCAGACCATCTATGACAAATCACAACACTTGTAACTATTCCACAAAGCGGGCCGCATCCATAGCGTTACCAAGATAAGGTTTCTTTCCTATATCCATATACTACAGACCATTTTGGTTATCACTTAAGACATGATCCACTTGTATGTCACCACATACATGCTTAAGTTACATAAAGACAACCAGGGATTTTAAGTTTATTGGTTTGTGGTAAAGCAAATAAAAACATCCAAATTTGCAAAGTCAAGAAGTGAAGTAAAAATCATATATTATATGTCACAAGCGTTCGTACAAACTGTTTACAAACTACAAGACACGAGACTTTAGGGCATCAACCCCAACAGAAATAAGTCACTCTTACTTTTTAACGTTGTTTACTATTTAAGACTGAGTATTTCAAAGTGATGACCTAGGTAACTTAACCTTAATGCTGAGCTAACTACGAACTCCTGTTTATTTTGGATTATCCTTAGATTTGTATTGATGAGGGTTGGCTCAACAGTGCCGGCTCAATAAGCCTCTCATTTCAGGGGTAAGATCGGATAGATAGCTGGGGACATAGGGTACGAAATGGAACTCACTCCTACCCACTTTTAGGGATAGTAGAGAGGTTGTTCCCTTAAATGCTAACTCCAGGTCTTGAACAAGAGGTCACACCCTCTCATTGGTCCGAGAGGGACTCAGTTTGATGAGTGGATCACAAACCAATTGTTCATTAGAGGATCAGAGGGACTTAAGGAACAAGAGGTAATCTCGAGGGTAAAACAGCTATTGACCCAACCGTCATTACAAACAACCTGTGAAGGATTAACTTACTGATTATAGTTATATTGAGTGGACACAATATATCTCCAGTGAGGGAAATATAACTACTAGGCTTTATTGGAGTGACCCGGTAGTTACCGAATGTTAGTTAATTAGATTAAAAACTTTAGCCTGTTAATCTCGGATCGATTGATTCCATGATCTGTAGGTTCATTAGGTCTTCTTACTAGCTCACAAATGGAATAAACCTTAGAATAGAGTAATGAGTTTAATTTTAAACGTTGAAATTCGAATTAAGAGAATTAGTAATTATATGCGATATAATTATGCGTTTAATTGTGAAATTAAATGAAATTGAAGAATTGGTTGATATTTAAATTCAATTTAAATATCAAATTATATGAATAGGAATTCATGGCAGTGGAATTGGTGTTTAATTAATTTAATATTTGATATTAAATTAATAAAATTATTTAATTAATTATTATTTTTATTTAAAAAATTAATTATTGGATTAATTTTGTAAAATTAACAAAATTACAACTTAAATTGTTTTAATTTTGAAATAAATTTAAAATTTAAGGAGAAATTGGGTGTTTTGGAAAACCCAACTAAATGTGGGATTTTCCCACTTTGAATAACACCTCAATTTCCACTACAAATCAATGAAGTAGGAGATATCTTTGTTGGAAACGGCAGGACCCTCAGAACGACGAACTGTAAACCGTCAAGGCACGAGAGTCAAGCGAAGAGCAAAACCTGTAAAACAGAAACTCGTTATAGGTTGAGTGGCGGAGCTCGCTCTCTTTAAGACGTTTCGCGGCTCTACCCAAGTGTGCAAGCAGGTCGAAAAATTGTCACATCGTCCCAGGATAAAATAGCCAAATGAAAATCGAACAAAAATGCAATGTTACCGATCGGAACGTACACCATTTCTAAACTCACTGCTCGGAAAGCTAAGATGGAGGATGAGAGGAAAATTTGAGAATTAAGAAAATGAATTCTATGTGTTACGAACTGTTGGAGGCCTCGCCTTTTATAGGCCTTCAGCATCGAAACGACCGTTTTAAAATTAATCAATTGATCATTTTAAAAATTAATGGATCATTTTAAATATAATCAACAGACCGTTTTAAAATTAATCAATGGACCATTCTAAAGATAATCAATGAACCGTTTTAAATATAAATTTGCACCCAACAATCCCCTACTTGAAAATTTAAACAAAACGAGAAGAGAGGAAAGATTTTCATCGAGCAGTTTCAGTCTATACAACACTGTGCATAAGCAAAGGTGTCTTACGACTTGAACCTTTACATAGTGTAGATGATTTAAAATATACTAAAGTAACCCTTGCTTTTGAACTCTATCTCTAATAACATCTCACACAGAGTGTTATTAGGGTGTAGTACAAAAGTCCGTGCTTTTAAGGCCTAGCACGTAAATCCCGATTTAGTGAATGCTCTAAAGAGTTTGCCTAAAAATTCCATAGGAAGCGGCCCTCACTTCCACATTCACACAGGTGAGTCTATCAACGGTACTCCTGAAGCTAGATACCCCACTAGTCATCAAGTATAAATCTCATTAAGAACTGAGTTCAACCTTTCTTACTGAGTTCAACCTTTCTTATGCTTCAGGATATCATGCTCAGACTTTAAGTCATAGGAATGGAACTCTGTGTTTGGTTTAGCATGATTCACTATATATCACTCGTGATCAGTTATTACCCGTTGAACCTGATTCTTGGGATCTCCAGTCTACATGTTGGGTTTTCCTCACTGTGATTCATTTTTCGATAGCCATGAGTCCATCCTTTCTGAGGTTCTGAAAACCTTTTCTCTGGCTAATCCTTTCGTCAAAGGATCTGCCAAGTTTTCATCAGTCCATATGTGATCCACTCTAACTGCACCAGTATTGAGAAACTCTCTAATGGTACTGTGCTTACGATGTATTTGACGTCTCTTTCTGTTGTAGTAACGGTTCTGAACTTTTGCGATTGTTGCAGTACTATCGCAATGGATCAATATGGCTGGTAACGGTTTTTCCCATAAGGGAATCTCTGATAGCAGATTTCTAAGCCAGTTGCTTCTTCACTAGTTGTCGCTAGTGCTATCATTTCTGACTCCATCATAGATTGGGCTAAAATAGTCTGTTTCTTGGACTTCCAAGAGACAGCTCCACCAGCTATATTAAATATATAGCCACTTGTAGCCTTTGAATCATCCAAAAGAGAGTTCTAATCAGCATCGCTGAACCCTTCTAGGACACCAAGAAACTTTTAATAATGTAATCCTAGGTTTTGGGTTTTCTTTAAGTATCTCATGACACTTTCTATAGCATTCCAATGCTCTTTACTAGGTCTACTTGTAAACCTGCAATGTAGTCCTACAGCATAAGCTATGTCAGGCCTAGTGCAGTCGGCAGTATATCTAAGACTGCCTATGATGCTCGCATACTCAGATTGATTAACACTGTCACCAGTGTTCTTAAACAACTTGACACTGAGGTCATAAGAAGTACAGGTAGGTTTATACTCAAAGTAATTATATTTCTTTAGAATCTTTTCTATATAGTGAGATTAATCCAAGGAAATTCCCTTTTCAGACCTATTTACTAAGTTCAACCCAAAAATCAATAAATTATCTACATATAGACACAAATAGTGCAGAGGTTATTATCAAACTTATGGTAGATGCATTTGTCACTTTCATTGACCTTGAAATTTTTAGATAGAATAAGGTTGTAAAATTTTTTATGTCATTGCTTAGGAGCTTGTTTTAGTCCATAGACAAATTTTTCTAATTTACACACTTTGTTTTCTTGACCATGGACAACAAAACCCTCAGGTTGTTTCATGTAAATCTCTTCTTCAGTTCACTATTGAGGAAAGCGGTTTTTACATCCATCTGATGTACTACAAGGTTATAAAGAGCAGCTAGAGAGAACAGGACACGGATAGAAGTAATTCTAGTGATAGGGGAGAAGGTGTCAAAGAAATCTACGTTTTCTCTTTGTCTAAAGCACTTCGTTACTAACCTGGCTTTAAATTTGTCGACAGTCCCATCAGGTTTAAGTTTCCTCCTTAAGATCTATTTGCACCCTATTGCCTTACATCCTGGGGTTAGATCTACTAAGTGCCAAGTTCTATTTGACTCAAGTGAGTCCATCTCATTATTTATGGCTTCTTGCCATAGGTTAGCATCTATTGAGGACAGGGTAGCTCTTAGAACTTTAGGATCTTCTTCTATATTGTAGGTCAGGAAGTCATTTCCGAAATCTTTGGTAGTTCTAACTCTTTTGCTTCTTCTAGGTTATGGATCAGTTTCCTCTCTAGGGTTAGTATTTCTAACTAGGGTTATACCATTTGAATCAGAGCCCCCACTATTCCTTGATTTAAAAGGAAACCTATCTTCAAAGAAGTTGGCATCATTTGACTCAATGATCACTTGGTTCACTAGATCATAGAAACTGTACGCTTTAATATTTAAGGCATAACCTATAAAGACACACTCGTAAGCTCTACTAGCCAATTTTCTCCTTTATGGATCAAGAATCCTTACAAAGGCTAGTCAACCCCATGTTCTAAAGTAGGACAAGTTTGGTTTCTTATTCTTGAGAATTTCGTAAAGTGGAGTTTTATTTTTAGATTTCGGGATTCTATTTAGAACATAACATACGGTAAGGATGATTTCAACCCACCAATAAGACGCGGATCCTGAACTAAGTAAAACAACAACTACTAGCTCAGCTAAAGTTTGAAAGCTTCTTCATATTGTATAAACATGCTTGATTTCATGCTAAAATTAATGGATTAAAATGCTTAATGATCCTGCTTTCTTCCGTTGTTAGCTTTCTTAGACCAACACAAATGATAACTTGGATGTTAGTTTATTGATTTGTGGGTTTATGAAATACTGAATAAAACATCTCATATTTTATTAAATAAATAAAATGTTTGTATATTACAATTACAAACTACAGGATCCACGAGATTTAGTTATCAACCCCAACATTTTTATGCTAGACGATTCCATTCAATGTTTAGCAATTAAGTTCTTGGGCCGACGTGGTCAATGGTGGTCACAAATGGGGCTAGGCGATAAGCAGGTCTCGCAGTGGTTGTTGACCTTTCTAGATAGATGCCTCCCCAGTCTCGCACATCTGTTCGACATATGATTTTTTCTTGATGAAGGTTTAGGCTATGGCTGATGGGTTGAAGGCTTTTGCCTCTAAAGGTCTTTGCTCTATCATTGTAGAATCTGATAGACTAATTGCAGTGTGATTATTGAAGAAGAAGAAGGAAATCTGACTATGGTGAGATCTTTTATGGAGGAAATTCTTAAGATTAATAAAAGGCATAAATGAGTGTCAATTCAAATATATAAATAGTTCCCATAATCATGTGGCAAACTGCTTGCCTAATGAGGCAATTAATGAGGTTTACTCTTAAGTTTGGTGGGAGGATTTCCTGGCTTGGATCTATCATATTTCTGAGAAGGGTTATTATTGTTTTAGTTTTTGTTAGTTTTGTTTTGTGATAGTTGTAAAAAAAAATATATTTTTTTTAATAAAAAAAGGGGATAGAAAAATTTGAAATTTGAAAATATAAGCTTTCATCTCAAAACTAAATTGCAATATGAATAGTCATTTATGTATCTTATAAAGACTATGAAATTTTTTAGTGCATGTTTTGGAGTGATTTTTAAATTGTTAAAATCATTTTTCTCACATTCAAAATAATTCTGAAACACACATTTAATCACTCAACTTTAATTTTAATATTTAATTTTGAAAAAGTAATAAGATGACTCCCCACTCGAAATACGAATATTAAACAGAAAGTACTAACAAGCACTGTAACGACAAAAATATGAATAACAAGTAAAGGCACACAGAAGTTGGTAATCCTATTCGGTGATAATCCACCTACGTCTGGGGTCAATGTGCCCAAGAAAGATAATCCACTGATATTAAAGAGTTAAGTAGTTTTCAACGTAGTACTTATCTGTAATACGTGATCATTACTATGACTCACGAAGAACTCAACTCACTAACTGAAGGAAATCGGGACGATGATTTCCATAAGCAGCGGAAGCAAGACTATTCCAAATTATAATCATGAATCAACAATACATTTACAGTCGACTTCAATACAAGCGGTTATGCAAATATACAGAGAAATTACAGCATGAACTATAAATGTACAAAGAGATAGACTCTATACGAACATTGGCAGAAGCGTCTCCATGCTCCGATGTGCACTCTGATCGAACAACAGCGACCACGAACACTCGATCTACACGACCGCAACACCGCACGAACTCTTCGCGCTCGTTCTCAACGATCTCCTCGGTCACGAACTACTCCGCAACAGTGAACGGCCTCCAAAAAACCTTGACGCGGTGTTGAGTTGAGTCTGACATCACCAACAAGGCGACCTTGGTATTCTCGATGTGAGAATCTAGAGGGTGGGCTCTGTTCGGACTTGGTGTGAGGCAGACGAATAGAGGAAAACAGATCGTGTATACGGTTGGGCAAGTGGGAGAAGTCGGAGACCTATCGTATAGGTCAATGCCCAACCGTTTAGATAAAACTATGTGATCGTCTAGCAAAAGCTATGCGATCGTTTAGCTCTATCGTTTAGCTCGGTCGATTCTACACGATCGTTTACTTGGGCCAATGATCGTCTAGCAAAGCTATGCAATCGCTTAGTAAACACTGCACGATCGTTTAGCTAGCACCTGCATGATCGTTTACCTAGCCCAACCGTCGTTTAGTAAATCTGTATTTACTTGACGACTTCCGTGAGTTTCTTTTAGTTGAAGAGAAAACTCAAAACTTTTCAAACTTTGCAAAAACCTCTCTTTCAAAATAGAAAACCGATTTCCTTTTAAAACCTCATAGTTACCATGAACAATAACCACCCACTACATTTGGTTATTTAAAAGAAAAGTTATTAATTATCTAATAATCAATATTATTATAAATATAAATGATAACCAACTTATCATACTATATTTATAACCTATAGTTTTAATATTTCATCTCATGAAACATATAAACCATAGTTCTTTTGCTATTCCATGGTACTTAATGTAAATCTCATTTACATCAATCCTCCACTAGATGTATCTCATACATCATACCGATTATATTACATATAATCAAAATATCTCTTGTCAATTTGAACATTTCAAATCAACACCAAGAACTGATCTTTCAACATGAATCAAAGCTACCAAGGGGACCTCATCCACCATCCGTTAACTACCAAGCACTCCACTAAAGACCAATAGTTGAACTCTCCTCACTATAGATATATTATGTGTCCATCTTAACTAATGAGCAGTGCGACAACCCTTCACAGATAGTTCGTATGTACAGCTGGGCCAATAACCATTATGCCCCTGTAGTTACATCTGTTTCCTTAAGTACCACTGATCCCTCTAATGAACATAAATCATAGTCCAACTATGACTGAGGCTTCTCTTCCAAAGAGAAGTTGTGGCCACTATGTTCAAGCCTCGGAATCAGCCCTTAAGGGAGCAATCTCTCTACTTTTCCCTACTTCGAGAAGGAGTGAATTCCATATTATGGATTGAGTTCCCAGCTCCCAGATCAGTCAAGTCCTCGAAAAGGTAGGCATGTTGAGTTGGCAATCTGGCCACTCTCACTCATACTAATCAAATGACTGCCTTCAAAGGCAGGAGTTCACGAAACACTCAGGATTGAGGTCGTATCACTTATGGTCGTTTAGTTGAGATGCAAGTCTCTAGTATCAACGACGTTATATACAGAATCTAGTCATCTCGTGGTCCAAGTCTTATACAATCTCTTTATATAGAACACTCCCCTCCACGTCTCAGAATGGTCAGGATCAACTATCTGTAGTAGTTTACAACACTTGCAAACCTCTACAAAGCGGGTCGTATCTGTAGTGTCACTAGGATCAGGTATCCCACCTTAATCCTTATATTACAGACCGATTTAGGTTATCACTTAAGGCGTGATCCACTTGTATATCACATATACATGTTTAAGTTCACATAAGATAACCAAGGAGATTTGTTTATTGGATATGAGTAAATACCAGAATTAAATAACACTTATTTTATTCATTTAATAATGTGCATCTTTACAAAACAACGAGACTCCGGGAGAATTTGGACACTAATCCCAACACTAACCACTTAGACTTCCACTAGATGTGAGACTCTCTCTCAAGTGTACTTAGGCTTCCCCTAAATTTGATAATATTAGTGTTAGACACTTCGGCTTCTGATAGTGTGTGAGACTCGTCTCACTGAGATATTTCCCCCTTAGTTAGTGAACTCCTTTAACTTATAAATCTTATGAACTCCCTAAGATGAAGAACTCCTTCTCCGAAGCTGAGTCTTAAGCTCCCCCTAAGACTGAGAATCCCTTCTCTGGCAACAATAGTTTAGGCTCCCCCTAAGACCGTGATTTACTTCAAAGTGTTGCACTTCAATGGATGAAAAACTTGCACAGAGGAATAGTAAGCAATAAGCAAGAACACGACGTTCCACAAAATGGTCGTAAAACAGAACACGTCTTGCTTGATTAACAAAAGTGGCAACCCTAAATGTTTAGTATAAATCTCCTTAAATAATTGAATCCAAGAAAGGAAACAAATTTTCATTTAGAAAAGATAAGTCACACTTTAATAAAGGAAGATATCGGATAGAAATTTGTAACTGATATTTTTAGATAAGGGAAATATTATATAGGAAAACAAACGGTTGTCTGAAACATATGTTAAGAATATATTTGAGACAACTACAGAAGCCATCAAGAACCTTAGAAAAATATAAAGCCAATCAACGAATCTCAAACAAATTTTATGCTTCTAAATGTAATTTTCATGTTATGAAAATTGATTTTGAATTATTAAAATATGTTTTCAAATGTTTTTAAAAATGATGGAAATTATTTTAACCGTACATGTTTTTAGTTTTCTATTATAGTATCTACAACAAACAATTCTGACATTAAGAGAATAAATAGATGCTGATTAGTCATTATATATGTGATTGATAGTGAATGAGTATAGAATACATTTTTGTACTGCCACTGTGCCACATGGATTGAAATTTCCTGTAAAATGTCTCACGCCAAAAGCACCAAACAATAAATTTAAAGAAAATAATAATAAATCATTAAGGGAAAAAAAAACTTTTAGATCTCCAGCATCTTTGGATGTTCTTGTTCTTGGAAGGATTCTGCTGTTCCAACCCGAAATGGTAAGGTCTTGTTTGGAATTTCCCACTCTGATTCACATATTTCATTTCTATATTTTAATGATTTTATAATATCGATAATTGATCGTATTTATTTTTTTAATATTTATAAAATCACCCATCGAGTCCTAATTAGACAAAACGAATAATATTATTTAATGTCCATTTTTCTTTTAGAAAAAAGACGCATATATATATATATATATAATGCAACTTTGTATTGTAGTAGGTAGGTTGGACGTTCGAGATCTTCTAAATTTGATTATAAATCTTAAATCTATATATTGCTCTTGACAATGTTTCTGCACCTAAGTTCAACTCTCTTACTCAACTAATTAAAATACCATTTTTTTTCTTTACTGTCTCATTCTATTCCAATTAATTGTCCATATTTTATTTATGTACTTTCAAATTTCGATTAATCTTTAACTTAGTTCTTACTATTAGTTTCATGTTAATTTTTATTAAAATTATTACAATAATAATTGTTGTAGTGAATTTTAGCTAGGTAAAATAAAACAAAAAAAAAATCAAGATAAGATTTTATTCTAACCTATATAGGATTATATCTTAATCCTAGTAAGACTAAGATAAACTCTAAATCAAATGCCCTATAAATATATCATTATGGATTCAAATGAGGTATCTAAAAACTTCTTGACTTATTTTTTATTATTTAGTTATCTTTCTAATTTTGGCATCAAAACCCTTTTTCTTTATTTTGCATGTCATCTCTTCCCTAAATTATAAATATACGGTTGTTGTCACGTGAAAGTTAGATGTAATTTTCCTTTGTTAAATTTTGTTATCAATAATAATAATAATTATTATTATCGTAAAAAAGATACAATGCGAATATAATTTTCTAAAATCTTCTTAGTAAAAGTTCATACGGACTATTTAAGAACAGTGATGACAGTAAATTATCAATAGGCTACTTTAAAGATTTATTGGAAGTACAAAAACTATTTGTCCATCTAGCATTAATTTTCAACACAGTAAATTATAAATTTGGCTCATTTGGTTTGAAGAAAGTTAGAATTTAGTCTATAAGATTTATAATTAGAATTTAACCCTTATGGTTTGTTAAAATTCTCATATATAGTTTGTTAAGTATAGATTGTTTAGTAAAATTTTCTCAAACTATAAACAAACTATTTATGAAGTTTTATCAAAATCATAGAGACTAAATCATAATTTTCTCCAAACCATACGACCTAACTTCGCAATTAAACTTTATGAATACAACAAAAATTATTATAAAATAAGTTTAGAGTCAGTTTGGATTTACTTTCTAAGCGTTTAAAAAAATTATGGGCACAAGAACACTTTTTAAGCACTTAAAAATTCAATACAAACATGCCCTTAATATTTTCTTAGTTTGATAAAAAAAAAATTTATTAACTAATTTTGACGTTAGGTTTGAATCAATTTAAATTCATAGTGATAAGAAAATTTTAATATTTTATCCCAAAGTAAAAAAAAGAAAAAAAAAAAAAGAAAAAAAAAGAATTTACACAAATAAAATCAACAGTAAAGATATAATCTTGAAAATGTAACATTTTAAAATTCATGATCAAATGAAAATCAAACTCAATGTTTAAGAATAAAAGAATAACATTTCAAAATACATGGATTAAATAGAAATTAAACACACAATTTGAAAGATATTTTGAAATTTGAGTGCTATTAGAAATGTGCATCTTATTTTGAAAATTTTTCAATAAATTAAGTGAATGTTTGAGAGAAATTATGAAATTGTTAAAAAAAAAAAATTGCATATTCCTAATCACTCTAAATTATACCTTTTATGATTCAAAATTAATTTATTATATTATTTAATATTTTTATATACAATTTTCATATCACCATCTTGAATTTGAATGATTTTAATCCTTTTAAAATGATTCACAAACATGCTCTAGAGGAGTTGCTAACCAGCCTTAATTGTTCCAAGGGAAAACAACAGATAAACAATGAATGAAGAGCAACCCATTTTAACTCATAGCTAAGCCTACTTTAATATGAGATGAGAACTTGGGAAGAAAGTTGTTACATTCCATTATGCATTAAATGCTTCTCACCAACCCACTCCACCCAATATCTCATCCTCTTTCCCCATATTTTATATTTCATACCTTATCAATTCAAATAATCATTATGAAGATTAAATAAATATCACATTAATTTGATTCAAAGCATTCTTATTTTTTATTTTTTTATTATTTTTTTAAGGATTTGATTTAAGCATTTAAGTAGCTAGTAATACTCACCTCTCACCAGTAAATAGCTATTTTCTACTAACATATTTTTTGTATTTTTTTAACTATAGGAAAGGATAATGCAAAAATGGAAGAAATACTTCTTCTTTTTCTTTTCTAATTTGATTTTAAACGTCAATGTCTATTAAATAAATGATATGGTGTCATTATGTTTACTGGATGGATATGTTTAATACTTATTACTTATTTTGTTGTTATGCGTACACCAAAAATATTTTGGTAAATTATATCAATTTTATGACCGCTTATAAATTTAGTACCATACTCTCTAAGTCAAAAGCTCACCAATTTTTTGCATTGGGTTATTTATTTTTTATTTTTTTATCTTTTTGAGATACATTGGGTTAATATCGGTGTCAATCAACTAATGAAATTACATAATTATCCTCCACATTAGGCTCAGGCAATATAAGTAATGTAACTAAATTCATATCCTAATCTGATCGATTAAATAAAATATATATTTTATTTACTTTAATATAAAATATAGGAATTCGATACGTATGTACGAGTCATGATAAAAAAAAAATAAAGTTTTATATATATAATTTTTTTGTCAAATGGACAGAAAAGGTTGAAAATTTAGAAAGAAAAGTGAGATTGTTTTTTTTTTTCCTGAAAAAATAAAAATAAAATTGTTAGAGTTCGTGCAGCAAAAAAAAATCCCTTTATAATACAAGATGTGAAACGTGGGGAATTATTTTACTTAATATATTTTTTTTATTATTTATTATTTATTATTTTTCTTATAGTGTATATATAAGTTTTAAAATATTAAAATAAAGAAACATGACCATAAAGTACGGTGTGGGTTTTGTAGCCATGTAGGGGCTTGGCCCACCTATTGATGGTGATGGGTCGTGAGCCACGACTCTACCTTATTTTTAATAGAGAAGCCAGTGAAGTTTAAAAACAACCGAAATTTAAACCTTTGTTTTGTTTTTTGTTTCTTTGTTTTTAAGATTAAATCTATTTTAATTCTATTTTTTACAATAATTTATAATTTTTTTAAGACAATGGTGAGTTATTAACAAAATTTTAAAAACAAAAACAATATTTTAAAAATTACTTCTTTTATTTTTCAAAATTTTCCCGTATTTTTTAAACCATTGATAAAATGTAGATAACAAATTAAGAAATTTAGAGGTAGAAGTACGGTCTATAAACTTAATTTTCAAAAATAAAAAACTAAAAATCAAATAATTATCAAATGAAATTTATAAACATTCATTCCAACTCTAAATGTTTTGCTTTCTTATCTACTTTTTATTAATATTTTAAAAAATAAACCAATATTTGAAAACTAAAAAAAAAAAAGTAGTTTTTAAAAATTTTGTTCTTTGGAATTTGGCTAAAAATTTCTCTTGTAATTTAGAAAGATACAAATCATCGTAAGAAATTGAAAGTCATCCAATTTAATTTTTAAAAATAAAAAATAAAAAATAAAATAGTTACTAGGATCTAAAACTTTGAAAAAAAAATAAAATAAAATGACCAAGGGTGATGGCAAATTACCAAGTTAGAGCAAAATTAAAACCTAATTTAAAATGTAGCGAATAATTGAAACATGCATCTATGTCACATGTATCCTATTTTACACACCGCTGTCACTCATTTTCTTAATTCATTTTAACAGAGTAGTTGACAAAATGATTATTTTTAAACATATTTAAAATCTAAGAGTTAAAATGAGATCATTAAAAATATTATTGAAACATATCTATAGTTTTTTATAATTTAATATTTTTTAACAATTAAATAATTTGAATGAAATGAAACTACGTTTAAAAAAAATATTACTATTGACGTTTTATAAAATGACAAAACTATTATTGAAATAAAATCTATTATAATTTTGCACAAAAATAAGACCTAATTTGGATAAAAACAAATTACACAACTCGATCAATGCAATAATACACTTTAATAGAAATGTGATCTAAACATCATAATCATTTCAAGTCTCAATCTTTCTCTAAAATTCTAACAATTTTTTATGTCAAGGACAATTTTGAAACAGGTATAATAAACGTGTGGAATAATGTTACGATTATTCAAAGAATGTGGGTAACTTTGAGGCAAATGGAAAAGTCTAAGGATATTTTTTTTCTAATTTACCCAAATAAGATAAATAATATTAAATTATAAATTTAGTTTCCAAACGGTAAGGTTTGTGTATATTTAATCTGTAAACTTTCGATTTTTAAATATATTTATTATTTAAAAAGTTTATAACATAAAATACTAGATTTCTAAATNCTAAATACACTGAAAATAGAAAATGTTTTTTTTTTCAAATTGTCGTTAAATATGTCCTTAGAAACTAATTAATCCTAACAAAATAATTAAAAAATTAACAAATTTAAAATATTAGAGATTGATCTTGTGATCGATAATAATAGTATTTTAAAACAATGTGTAGTAAGAGAAAAAGACGGAGGCACCATGTGCCCCCAGTATCCGCCCGTGAATTTCTCTCATTGTCTTTTTTTTTTTTTTTTTTTTCTTGGAGGAAAAACCCCCAAACTTGTATAAATTACTGTCCGTACCCAATTTAAAAATCCTCATGAACATGAGGTGAAAATTTAAATATCAAACACACATTTCGATATTATCTATTATTTAGATATCATTTTGACTTTCTTAGGCCATTCTCCTCTTCTATTTCAATCCCTTACTTTTAAATGTTTAAATTTAAGTAATTTATTGTAACTTCTTCTAGAGAAAAAAAAAAGTTTTTGTATAAATAACCTTTTTTTTTAGATACCAAATTAAAAATAGGTACTTTTTAAAATTGAATGAAAAGTGACATTCTGCTTATGTCAGTATTCTGTGAATTTACTCATTTAACTCTAAAAACCACTCACATGCTATGATTCATAAGTTTTCTTGATACTTGATACTCGATCATCGCTCCTCACTCCTCACTCCTCGATATTGAAGGAACTCTTTTTACATAGAACCTTTGAGCGAAAGCGGATTGTCCAAATCTCATTTCGATTTAAACAAACATTTACTTTAAACAGTTCAGATTATGCATAATAACATAAATTACAGCATACTTTTGAACAATAAAAATGTTTAGAAATTATACCTTTGAAGAACTCTTCTTCGCGTTAATCCCTCGAACTTACACGAACACTTCGAACAACAACTGAACTCCTCGAACAGCAACCAAAGGAAGAGGACACAACCACTTGGCGACCTTAGTATTCTCGGGGTGAGAACCCAGGAGTGGTGGGCTCAAATTATTTTGGTTAGGAGAGTTTTTGTGGTTTTGGAGGAGGAAGGCGATTGAATGAAGAATAACTTTATCGCATAGGTTTTTCTTCAATCGTGTAGGCGATCAAGTCTATCGCATAGACTCTCTAAGTTGGTCATATAGTCTCACAACCGTGTAACTCCCTTGGAAAAAAATAAAATCATATTTTATTTATCTCAAATTGCCACAAAAACTGACTAACTTCCCACTAAGATGGTTAGAGAAAAAAAAGGAATTAATTATCAAATAATTAATAATTATAAATAAATATGATATCCAACTTATAGTATTATATTTATAACCTATAGTTTTAATATTGCATCATATATGATATAAACTATAGTTCTTTTCTCTATTTTTGTGGCATTTAATATAAATTATATTTATATTAAATTTAACAACTATGAATCTTGTTCATAGAAAATATATTTGAATCATATTCAAATATTTGTTCCTCCAACTATAATGTATCAAATATATTATGTCAATTATATCATATATAATTAAATTCTCTCTTATTAATTTGAACATTTCAAATTAATCAAAAAACCTATTCTTAACTAAATCCTTTGAGTTACCAAGGAGACCTTATGGACCTGTAGCTTAAAGCTTCAATAGTACGAGAATAAATAATTAAACTCTTTACTTACTTTATCCACCATCTGTTAACTGTCGGACACTCCACTAAAGACCGACAGTTGCACTATTCGCACTACAAATATATTTTTATGACCATTGGATATAACCAATCAACAGTACGATGACCCTTCACAAATTGCTTGTAAATACAGCTGGGCATAAATACCGTTTTGCCCCTGTAGTTACATATAACTTCTTAAGTATCATTGATCCCTCTAATGAATAATAGATCATAGTCCCACTATGACTAAACCCCTCTCAGGCTAGGATAGGGTGTGGTTTCACATTGTTCAAGACCCGGAATCAGCCCTTAAGGGAACAATTTATCTACTTACCCCTGCTTCGAGGAAAGAGTGAATTCCATCTTGTGTAACTGAGTTCCCAACTCCCCGATCAGAAGAATCTCCAAAACGGTAGGCTTTGAGTTGGCGATCTGGCCACTCTCACCCATACAAATCAAATGACCACCCTCATAGACAGGAGTTCACAACTCACTCAGGATTAAGGTCATATTACCTATGGTCATCCTAGTGAAATGAAAGTCTCTATTATGAACGGCGTTATATAATGAGATTAAGCTATGAACGGTGTTATAAAATGAGACTAAGTATTTCGTGGTCTTGTCTTATACGAACTTTTTTGTATAAAATATCCCCGCTTGCATGCCTAATATATGAATGATTAGGATCAGATCATTTGTAGCATTTTATAACATTTGTAACGTCTACAAAGCAGACCATACTCGTAGTGTTACCAGGATAAAGTATCTAGCTTTATCCATATACTACAGACCATTTAGGTTATCACTTAAACATGATCCACCTGTATGTCTCCACATACTTGTTTAAGTTACAACGATAATCTTGGATGTTAGTTTATTGGTTTTTGATCAATGCAACTAAAATATCATATATTTCATAGAAAAAATGAATAGAATATCAAATATTATTAATCACATAAATGTTTGTTCATACAAGGTTTATAAACTATAGGACCCTACGAGATTTATGGCATCAACCCCAACAGATACTCTATACTTTATGTTGTATGATTTATGCTTGATTCCGAAGTTCACTTGATGCTCAATACTCTAATGTTCTATACTAAAGGTTTGATGCTTGAAGCAAAGAAACGTTTAAAAAGAAAAAGAAAAAGAAAAAGAAATGTAGAAAAAACAGAAGAAAAAAAAAAGAAGAAGAAATGCAGAAAAAAGAACAAAATTAAAAAAAATGGAAGAAGAAATGCACAAAAAATGCAGTAAAAAGAATCACATAAAAAAGGAAGATGGAAGAAGAAGAAACTAAAAAAATAAAATAAAATAAAATAATGCTGCAAAATGAAGAAAATAGAGAAGAATGCATTTAAGGTTAAAGTGATAATTTCATACAACGATGACATAAGGATACTCATTGATTTTCAAAAGAGTACCCATTTTTCATTTTTGCCATTTATTATGGGTCATCTATGCCATTTTTCAAAAGTAAAATAAAATGCATGAATTTATAAGATGTGTTTATAGACTTATGAGATACAAAGGCAAAAGTTTTGGGACCAAAAGTAAATATAAACATAAAAATTAAGGTCTATTTGATAAACATAAAAATCAGTATCTATTTGCTAAGTATTTTGATTTTTGATTTTTGATTTTTAATTTATGAAGATTACACCAGTTCTACGTCTAAAATTCTTGCTATGTAATCTATTATTGATCAATGTTTTCAAAATCAAACTAAATTTTGAAAACAACAAAAAGTAATTTTTAGATTTTTTTTTTTTGGAATTTGGATAAGTATACTATTTTATTAAGAAAAATGTAAACCATTAAAAAGTTGATAGGAAACATGCATAATTTTAAAAAGGAACGATTGTAGATATAATAACCAGACCTAAAGTATTAGCATATATAATATAATGTAAAAAAAAATTATAAATATGACAAAATTTAGATAGTTTATCATTGATATACCATATCGCTAGTAAGAGTAAATCAACAATATCTCTGATAGACTTTGTTATGTTTACAATTTTTTCAAAATGTTATTGTACACTTTGTTATTATCCCTAAAAATTCAAATGACTACAATTACCCTTTTAAAAAAAACCAAATGGGACCTAATTTTCTTTTTTTTTTAAAAAAAAAAAAACCTATAAACACGACTTTCATCTCTTGATTTCTATATTTTGATATCTACATTTTAGGAATATTTTCAAAATCAACTTTGAATTATGAAAAACTAAAAGGAACAAATTGTTCTAAAAAAATTATTTGTTTTTGGAAATTGGTTAAGAATCCTAATAGTTACTCATGAGTAAGAAATGGTGAGAAAACAAGTATAATTTTTAAAAACTAAACTAAGACCTCATTTAATAACCATTTTGATTTTTGATTTTTAGTTTTTGAAAATTAAGTCAACGAACACCTCTATCACCTCTAGATTTCTTTATTTGTTGTCTACATTCTACCCATGTTTTTAAAAAATCACAAAATTTGAAACTAAAAAAGGTAGTTTTTAAAAACTTATTTTTGTTTTTAAAATTTAGCTAAGAATTCAACTTTTATATTTAAGAAAGATACAAACTATTATAAGAAAATGTGAGAAGATATACTTAATTTTTAAAAATAAAAAATAAAAAAAATGAAATAATTATCAAATATGGTATAAATAATTAACAAACAAGATTGAGAGACCGCATTTGTAATTGAGTCCAAATTGAAGTATATGCAACTGAGCAAGAGTAGAGTTAAAACTTATAGTGAAGTAAATTTCTGTCTTTGTACTCGCTAGATAAATTGCAGCGATCGCTCATCACAACATACGGTGTCGTTTTCTTTCGAACAAGAGACAAAATATTTATTTATTATTATTTTGGCAATAAAATATTAGTTTATATATATATATATATATAAATATATTGTTTCGTATCCATTTGAATTAGGTCCTCCTTTTCGAGTTTAGCAAACAACCCTGCCAGAGTTAAATTTTTTATCCACCATTTTAATTCTAACTTCACAACTACAGTTTAATAAATTACATTTAATTCTGTCTATATTAAGTACCTATATTTTGATTTCATATTAAAACACAAAATAGTCACATAATTTCTTATATTAATGAGGGTATTATGTATTATCGAATTACAAGTTGACACGTATTCTAAATTAAAATCAAGACAAAAGTTTGACTAATTTAATAATGTTACGTGTCTTTATTTGACCAATAAATGCAATGAACTATCTTCCTCAAATTGATCATAGTATTTGACTCAAATTCAATTGAGCTTAAAAATGGGTTATTTCGGCCCAAACGCAGTCCAAACCCAACATTCCATAGAATGGGCCCAAAATCCACCAAGCCTAAGCCCACATTACCCATGGAAGCTTGATGATTCTTGGACAACTAGACAAATAGCTAAAATTAAAACGTGTCTTTGAAAAATAGCTATATTTATTGTTTTATTAATTATTAAATATTTAAATGCATAAATATACCTAAAAAATTTAAATCAAAATCATCTCAATCAAATCTATAAATCTCAACCCAACTAAATTAAATAAAGTCTAAAGTCGATCAATACATTACATATAAGCCAACCCCTACAAATATGGCCTAATTAAAACAAAACAGAAAATAAAAATGTGGAATGAATAAATCCTGGTACCGAAAAACAGAGAAAAAAATGCAACTAGACCTTGAAAAATAAACTGGAATTCAAATACATTATCAAATCTAAAAATATGCTAATTGGAACTCATTCAAAATAAAAGTAGATTTAAGAATTAAAAATAAAAAAACTTACATTAATTTCAAAATCAAGGATGAGTTGTGAGTTTCTATGGTGAGTAAAACAACTTGTGTAATAAAAATGGCTAAATTTTCAGGCAAATTTTGCCAAACAAATATATTATGCAACTATATATTTTTTTTTTTTTGTAATATTGTGTATATTTATCGAAGAACCCCATGTTGCAATTTTGCATCTCAAATACATACTTCATAAACTTTGAAAACTAAAGAAGTTTGAAAATACAAAACATTCTTCCAAGACTTACATTCACACACTTCATCTCTCGAATAAACGTGCATATCCAAAAGAAAGAATCAAATAATCAAGTATTTGAGATTAAATCACCTCCACATAAATCTATAAACTATGCAAACATTGCTTAAATCCTTTGCCGCCTAAACTTTGGGTTCATGTTTATGGACAATTTGGAAAATGTTTTTCAAGGGCGGATCTATTAAGGGACCAGGGGCACATGTCCCCTTCAAATGTTTTACATTACATATAGCTTTTCATTAAATAAAAAAATTATAATCAACTTTGAATATATAAAGTTTGTTTCCATTTAAAATATATAGACAACAACAGTTGTTGCTTTAGTAGTTAAGTGCGTGGTGTTTTTGGTACCAGATCAAAGTTATCATTCTCCACCATTGTCCTTATCTCTGTCAACAAAAATTCTCCTCCATTATATGCTTTAGGTATCTCTTACACGTTTGGAACTACACGCACATTCAACGAGGTTCAAGAAATTTAAAGGTTGACAGAGTGACAGAAAAAAGTGTGATTGATTGTTAAATTTTTTTGTAGTTTTTTTTTTACTTTTTAATTTATGTATATGTACACCAATTAGTTTAGGAATTATAATAACTTTTACCATTTTTACATGCTTTTGTACTTTTTTTTTTCCTTATTTTTTCATAAAACTTTGAAATAAAGTTATAATCAAGAAGATATATTTAAAAATCAAAAGGGATAGTTTATAGGGTTTTGATAGAAAGATGAATATTTTTGTTCAAATTAAAATCTATACCATTTGGAGAGGCTATGACGAGAAACTTCTAATTTGACTTTCACCTTAAATGAGTGAGTATAGATGAAAAAATCTTAAAAGAAATAAGTATTTAACAATATATATATATGCATTAAAAAAAAACTCATTTGATCTACCCTTCATAATATATATATATATATATATCACTCTCTCATTCAATCTGAAATTTGGAAAAAAAAAACTCAGATTTTCTAAAATTCAGCCAAAATCACAAATCTTTATTAATTTTATAAAATCAAAGTAGGATTTCAAACCTAAATTTATATATATATATATATTATCTAAAAAGTTACTATATATAGGGCCGAGACATTCAATTTAATCGGTATTTCCTCTTTTTTATTATTATGATTATTTTGTTAACCCGCTCTGCCCCATTATCATTATTCTTTACTTTAATTTTTCGTAGAAGATAGAACTTTTTTTTTTGTTGCATTCAAGTAATTTTTTTTTTCTATTCTTTTAACCTTCTAAGTTTTTTTTGGTAGGAATCATCTACAATGTTTTTCAATTTCATGTAACTCTTATTTTTCAATTTTTTCTTTTTTACTTATTCATATTTTTTAGGTCTAGGAGTGGTTTACATATCACACCACTCTTTTTCTATTTGTCTAAGGTATGTTGGTTTGAAATAAAGTTTGAAATTAAGAAGAAGTATGATAAAATATGCAAATATAATTTTTTTTAATATTTTGTTTAAATTAAAATTCGAAGTTTAAAGGATAATTAAATCATCCAAATCAAAATAAAAAAACAACTTTTTTAAACTAAAGGAAGATAGTTACAAAATTTGATGATGATGATGAAGAGGAGGAAGAGGACGACGAGGATAATAATAAAACTTTGAAATTAAAAGGATGAATCATAGATTATCATGAAATCTAAAAAATATATTTATAATCAAATCATTCAAATCAAAATAAGAAAGATTTTTAGATTGAATTACGAGAGGATTATCACATAGTTAAAAAATATTTTGGTTAAAATTAAAATTTAAAATTAATAAAATATTAAATCTTCAAATCAAAACAATAAATACATTTTTTTTATTAAGCATGTACTAACTTTTTTTTTTAAAAAAAATAATTTGACTTAGATTAAAGTTCGAAATTAAGAAAATAATCAAATCATCCTAAATCAAAATAGAATTTTTTATTAATCGGTGATTAACACACAATTTTAAAAAGGAATAGCACAAAATATTTAAGTTTATATATTATTTTATACCTATTTAATTTATATATTCTTTTGTCAAAATATTTTAAATTGAATGATTAATAGCTTATATAAAATAATTATTATTCCTCCTCATCTAACTTCCAAATTTTTTGTAAATATTTTTCATGATTTATTTAGAAAACAAAATTCTCTGTCCATGAAATAAAGTTGTATTATTAACTTTTGTAAATAATTATCTTTTAAGACTTTACCCAATCCGTGCAACGAACGTAGTATCAACTAGTTTATACAAATCTCATTAATTAACCATAATCAATCATACTTATCTGCATATATATGGAAAGGTTAGGATATTATCTATTTGTTGTAGAAGTGAATGTCCGAATGTCTTATTGTGAACTAAAAAAAGTATATATTATAATTTATTAGTTCACATAAATTAGTAAATTATTTATCTAGTGAAAACGTCAATAAGTCAATCTCCAATTTTATTTGGTAACTATTTTATTTTTAGTTTTTAAAATTTGTGTGGTTGTTTCTTCACAAATTCTTACACATAGAATCATAGTTTTTATATAAACATTTGATTTCTTAACTAATTTCCAAAACAAAAATGAGTTTTTAAAAACTATTTTTTTAGTCTTTAAAATTTTGGCTTTAATTAAAAAAAAATCCTAAAATATAGATAATAAAACAAACGAAATAAGATAGATGTTTATAGACTTAATTTTTAAAACAGAAAATAAAATATCAAATGGGACCTACATAATTCACAATTCACAATTCATAATCGAAACTATTAATCAGTTTATTTAATTTTATAAAACACAATATAACGTATACTCATTTATAGATTAAATCATACAATATGTCATTGAACTTTGTCATTTATGTAAAAAAATATCCTTAAACTTTCAAAAACTTCAAAAATATCCTTAAACTTTAAAAAAGAGTTCAAAAGTATCCTTACCGTTAATTTTAGATGGAACCATTAATGCTTTATTTCAAAAATATCATTGAACTTTTAAAAGTTTAAAAAATACCTTTAAACTTAATTTTTTTTTTTTTAAAAAAAAATACTCTTACTAATTAATATATGAATAGAAACCATTAATATATCGTTGCATAAATATCTATAAACTTTCCGAAGCTACATTAATACCTAACTTAAAAAAAAAAAAAAAAAGTTAAAAATGCTCATATGGTTTATTTACACTTTTCTTTTCTTACTCACTTCAATCTATCACTTCTCTATTTTATTTTATTTTTCCTTCGACTCTTATTCTCCTTCTTTTAACCGTTTAACCTTTTATTTATCTCATTAAAAAAAATTGCTCCCTTCAATTAAGGTATATAGATTATAACAAAAAGAAAGATAAAAATGAAAGCATCAAGAGGACTTTAAGACTTATATGTTTTAACAAGATTATACGTTAGTAGTTACGTGTGTGTTAATAACTAAGTATGTTAATTTTGTATTTGGTTATTTATAGTTGGGGAGATTTTTATTAGTGGAGTTTGTGGGATTTTATGAACTTGAAGTTATGGTTTATATTTTGCGGAGACA
The DNA here is from genome assembly GCF_009727055.1 of Benincasa hispida. Classification (NCBI taxonomy): domain Eukaryota; kingdom Viridiplantae; phylum Streptophyta; class Magnoliopsida; order Cucurbitales; family Cucurbitaceae; genus Benincasa; species Benincasa hispida. The sequence goes on from NC_052358.1 coordinate 11,710,881, forward strand.
AAATTTATGTAAAAATTGGAAAAATAAGAGAAAAATGAGAGTATCTATATGAAAAAAGATTATATCTATATAATTTGTTTTAAACTTGGTTTTTTTCGAATTTAAGAAAACTTCAAACAAGTGGCGGTAGGAGCATTTTAAAACATTTTTTTTTTTTTAATTTGTAAGGCTATGAGTATTAATATTACTTTTAAAAGATCACGGATATTTGAAACGAGTATTAACAATTTGTGTCCATATACTTATAGTAAGTGTTTTTTTGAAATTTTTGGAAAAATCGATGGTATTTTTGAAACAAAACACTAACGGCGTTCATCCAATATTTTTGAAACAAAATACTAATAACTTCAATCTAAAACTAACGACAATAATACCTTTGAAAATTTAAGGATATTTTTTAAACTTTTAAAAGTTCAAAAGTATTTTTTACTATAAAGTTTAGGAATATTTTGTATAATTTAGCCATCCATTATAATTTCAAATAACTAAATGAGGGGGATAACTAGAATGTTCATGTTTGCAACCCCACAAAAGGAATATTTGAGTGTGCACTTGATTTGTGATATCATAATAAAATAAAATTTACTATTTTTATTAAAATACCAACCGAATACTACTAAATTCCTGTTCAAACTCGAAAAAGAATAAGAAGGGAGTGTGGAAAATTTAAATTTAAAAATTAAATGGGTCAAGCCACCAACAAATTATTGGCCCATAATTTGGGCCCATTATTGTTGCAGACAGTGGGCTCGGCCCAAACCCATTTCAAACCTACCTCATAAAGAATATTAAATCCGGATCATTAGAGTTTTATTTGATAGGGATTTCAATTTTAGTATTTTGTTTTTGAAATTATATTAATACCTTTACGATCTCTTTGTAGTGAAACCACAACATTTATATTCTCACTCAATTTCACGAAAAATAACAAATAAAAGAAACATGCTTTTTAAACCTTCGACTAAAAACTCGTGAGTGGAAGTATTATTATAAACTTAATTTCATGAACAAAACAGAGATAAAATAATTGTCAAAATGGAATTGCGATGGCATATATTTCAAAAATTGGCTCCACATTTTCTATGGGAAGATTTTCTATGAATACTTAATAGGTAACATTCTAGGCTTAGGATTTAAAATTTATATTCGACATCTGATGGTCCCGACATTCCCCTACGATATGACAATGTCATTCTTATTTGTCTTGAATTGCTTCTAAGAGTAAAGACTATCTCCACAAACTAACACAGATCAATTTAACATGTTTTGTCTTCACTCACATGTTTTCTAAGAAAACTCCTAAGAGGTCACAAAACATATAAAATTACTCTAAACTAAGCACGCTTAATTTTGGAATTCGTATGATTGAGCCACCGAAAAGAAAAGTGTACCTTATTCGTATAAGTAGTAATAACTTTCAATTCTTTTTAAATTTTTCTTAACTATACTTTTATATCTTCAGGATCCCTTGCACTCAAATGTGATATCGATTAATTCATATACCCCTCCTAAACTCGGAGTGTAACATAATCATTATCACAATTTAGTTATTTTTCTTACAATAATATGGATTATTTTCTCAAATCATATTATCCTTCATTCATTATTCAAAAATCCCCTTTTATTCTACGATAAAGGCAATGTGACTTGTATTTGTTAACAATTTACTGCTTTTGCTCGATTTTGTATTATTACAAAAAAAAGAAAAAAAAACCATTAAAATATGCTTTTGTATTGAGAAGTCACCGACTCACGGTAACAAAATAAACAAAGTGTCTTAATTTTAAATTGCAAATATATAAATAAAGTTGTATACATGAGTATATTTTAACTAATGTAAAGGACATATTTTTTACCAAGTGGTCAAAGGTTATTCCAATGAGATCACAGTAGATACAATGTTTGAACCAAAAGAACAAATTCAACCAAAAAAAAAGAGATCGTGCAACTCTCTTTTGAAATGTTTTAATAATGTATATATTGTTTCCTTAAAAAAATCATATGCATTATTCGAAGTTAAATGAATTTTTTTTTTAGAAAAATTGTAATGGGTGACAATTTAGGAATATAGTATTCACTTTTTATAGTTTGCACATATGACAATTTTTTAAAACCATATTTTTAGATTCTTTATTATACCTAAATTGCCCACAATGAAACCCTCACTCTCGTCTTTTTTCTTCTATTGCTTCTTCTTGCGTTTCTTCTCACTGTCGAGTCTCTTCCAGCGATGATAGAAACGGCTTAGGGTACGAACACCTTACCATCGCGCGACCTCAGATCACGTTGGACCCACAAGCAATGGCAACGACCACGAACTCTGACGACTCATCCCTTTGAAAATCCCATGTGTTCCAGTGGATTTTCGGGTAAACTATTTTTCAAATTTCATTTAATTTTTCATCGCTTTCATTTCTAAATGAAAAGCTTCTGTCGTTGAAGCTTCATTTAATTTTCCCCCAACATTGAGTTCTTTATGAAGCTTCATGTTTTGAAAATCAAAATCTTGATTGATTTAATATAAAGAATTTGAGCTTTTCTGCATTAGGAATGGCTACGAGTTATTGAATCCATTTGTTTTCCTCATTTGGTTTACAATTCCATGTACATACCAAGGGGAGATTCTAATCATCGATGTCTTGTGTTTCTGCCGTTTTTGTCGTCGAAATTGGAGGGTTTGGACTTCGAATTGTGATTGAATTCACAGTGTTTTTTTTTTTTTTTTTTTTTTTTTTTTTAATTCTTACTTTTATTACTACCAAGTTTTGATTAGAAAAGAACAATGGTTAAAGAAAATTATTATATATTCCTCTTCTGAATTTGTATGTATAACGAGAGCTTGATATAGGAAAAATTCACCTTTCGGGAAATGCTTGTTGAGCAGAACAATTAAATGGTAATATAAAGGAAGTATACCTAATCTTCAAAATTTTCATATAATTTAATATCAGTAAATTGATATATATAATGTCAAAGTGTGTCAATATCATAGTGTATCAATAAGTCAATATATATAATAATATTGTGGTGTATCGATAAATTTATATAGTATAGTTAATATTAACAAATGGAGAGAAAAGGTAGGTAGAAATACTTTCTTATTACTTTCACTTATTGTATTTACATACTTCAAGTTCCTTTTATAGAAGAAGTTAGTTTGCTTGACTAACTAACAGCTGGAAAATACAAACAGAATAAACTCAAACAGAATATTAACTGTTGTAACAAATAAATTGTTATAACAGAATGTAACAAATAAATTGTTGTAACTAATAAACAGAATGTAACTGTTTTACTGTTGATACTCCCCCTCAAGTTGGATGATGAATGTCAATGATGCCCAACTTGGATACTAGTTTAGACAAAACAGATATAGACAATGCTTTAGTGAACATGTCTGCGAGTTGTTGACTAGATTGGATAGGGAGAACCTTAAGGAACCCATCAGCTATCTTGTCCCAAACAAAATGACAAATCAATTTCTATGTGTTTTGTCCTCTCATGAAACATTGGATTAGAGGCAATGGCAATAGCAACTTGATTGTCATAGAATACAGTAGTGGGCTTTAGAATCTTAACCTGAAGATCTTTGAGGAGTTGAGAGATCCACATTAATTCACTAGTAACTGAGGCTAGTGCCCTGTACTCCGCTTCTGCAAAAGATATAGAAACAGTGGCTTGCTTCTTTGATTTCCATGATATGATAGATGCCCTTAAGAATATGCAGAAACCAGTAATGGATCTTCCAGTATCAGGACATGAACCCCAATCAGCATCCACAAAGGCTTTTAAATGAAAGGAAGTGATAGGGCTGATTAAAATGCCTTGTCCAGAAGACCGTTTTAGGTACCTAAGTAAGTGATGAGCGGCATTGAAGTGAGCTTTAGTGGGGTTGTGGATGAATTGGCTTAGCCGATGAACAACAAAGCATATGTCTGGCCGAGATATTTGAAGATATATAAGCCTGCTATTCAGTCTCCTATAACATGCGATGTCATCTGCCTTTAGAAGCTCTCCTTCATTCTTTGATAGTTTCAAATTGGGATCCATAGGAGTTGTAGTTGGTTCAGCTTCAAGAAATCCAGTATCCTCAAGTATTTGGAGGCAATATTTTCTTTGGGAAATCATGATCCCTTGTTGAGATCTGGATAGTTCTAATCCCAGAAAATATTTCGCATGGCCTAAATCCTTGAGTTTGAAATGTCCTTTGAGGACTTTTTTGACTGAGCTGATTATTTGAGGGGATGGTCCGGTTAGTAATATGTCATCTACATATACCAACAATGCTACAAAATCATGTCCATGTCCTCGGGTAAAAAAAGAGAATAATCAGACTTGGATTGATGAAAGCCATGTGAAGATAGAGCAGCTGTAAACTTGAGAAACCATTGTCTCGAGGCTTGTTTCAGCCCATATATAGATTTGTTAAGTTTGCAGGCTAGTTTCTCACCTTTCCGTGGTACTTGTGAGGTTTGATAACCCAATGGCAAAGACATATGCACTTTTTCAAACGATTCACCATTTAGGAAGGCATTATTGATGTCCATTTGAGTGAGTGACCAATTGTAGGATGCAGCAAAGGCGAAGAAGACTTTAACAGTGACAATTTTGGCGACAGGTGAAAAGGTGTCTGAGAATCTATTCCTTTTTGTTGATTGTAGCCTTTTGTTACAGTCTCGCCTTATATCTGTCACTGTTCCATCTTGTTTGTACTTGACTTTGTAAACCCATTTACTGCCTACGATATGATGATTCTTTGGAAGAGAGACAATAGTCCATGTATTAGTTCGTTCCATGGCTTCTATTTCTCTGCCATAGCCTTCTTCCAAATCTGGTGGTTCACGACTTGGTGTAATAGGTGGGTTCATAGATGGAAGTACATTTAGGATGTATGTCTTATGGTTTTGGTTGTAAGTATTATATGAGAGGTATTTGTGAAGAGGAAAGGGTGATTTTCTATGGAATGTGAGGTTACAGTGAAAGTCTTTTAGGTAGGAGGGTGGGTAATGTGTCTCGATGACCTTTCTTGGGGCTGGCGGGAATGGTTGTTTGGGTAGTATGATGGTTTCTTCTGAGGTTCAATATGAGGTTGTGAATCATCAATACCGTGGTTATCCTCACATAAGCGTTCTAAGGTATTAACAACAAGATTTTCAGTAATATTTTGTTTTCAAAGTGATCAAATAGTGGGCTTGGTATGACGAACTGATCAATAAAATCATGTGAAATGGACTTGTTGTCTTTTTTGATAGACTGGAATGGGAACCTTTCTTCAAAGAATAAGACATCCCTGGAGATAAAAAATGTCATTTTTAGTCATATCATATAGCTTATAGCCCTTTATACTGATGGATATCCCATGAAGACACATGGTTTGCTCTTGGATCGAATTAGACCTGTTGACTGTTGGTGTAGAAGCATAGGCAAGACATCCGAATGTTTTTATGAAGCCATAGTCAACAGTTTTGTTAAACAGAACAGCATAGGGAGTGCTGTTGGATAGTAAAACCATAGGTGTTCTGTTGATTAAGTATGCTGTAGTGAGGACGCATTCTCCGCAAAAAGTGAGAGGAACATTGGATTGAAACATTAGGGCTCTTGCAACGTTGAGGAGGTGTTGATGTTTCCTTTCAACCACTGAATTCTGTTGAGGAGTAAATGCACAGGAGAACTGATGAGAGTAGTTCCTGTTTTGGCAAAAATTCTATGAAAATTTAATTAAGGAGCATTATCAGAAAAAAAAAAAACTTTTGAATTTCTTTGAGAATTGAGTCTCAACAAGTTTGAAGTAAACTGGGAAGACTTGTAGAATGTCACTTTTATTTTTCAAGAGATGTATCCATGTGTACCTTGATTATCATCAACAATGGTGGTAAAGTAAGTATGACCTGCAATGTGTTCGGGTTTTAAAGGACCTCATATATCACAGTGGCACAAGGTCGAAAATATTCTCAGCAACATTATTTAAGGCAGGAAATGAAAGACGCTTCTGTTTAGCTAAAGGCAAATGTGACAGAATTGTTACAATTGAGAAATCATAAATCTCTATAATCTTTGACAATTATTTTATTCTACTAATAGAGGGGTGTCCCAATGATTATGCAAGTAGTTGCAGAAGCTTTACACAAAAACACAGCAGATTCAATAGGCAAGTCAGCAGATTCAATAGACAAGTCTTTATTCTTTTCATCATTTACTTTGAGTAAGTATAGGTCACTGATTAGTTCAGCCTCCCAATCGTTCTCGAAACTGACTTGTCCTGAATGATACAATTGGTGTTAGTAAAGGATATAGAATATCTTCCATCCTTAAGTAAAGCACTCATTGATAGCAGGTTTTATTTGAAATCAGGAATGTATAGAACATCCTTCAATATCAACTGTTTTGCTATTAGAATGTCCCCTACATACTCAACCTTTAAACCGAGCTTTAGTTGGTAGTATAACTGACATATTTTGAGTGCTGTGTAGTTCTTTAAACATAGATTTATCATGGCATATATGAGAAGAGGCTCCAGAATCAATGATCCAACAAGAATCGATGAGTGAAGTAGAAAGACATGTACCTGCTATGTGGGTAGTATCTGTCTTAGGGATCTCATCAATTTGTTGAGTATTCAAGTATGTATACAGCATGTTCAAGAGTTGTGAGTATTGGTCATTATTCAGGCTGGCAAAGAAGGCAGACTGATTGCTCTTAGGAGCTTCTAATGGCTTTTCATTACTAGTTTGCATAGAGTTCCGCGGCCTTTGTTGATGGACTAAATTGTTATTTGCTAGTCTATGCCCTGTTGGATAACCATGTAGTCTATAACATTTGTCAGAAATATGACCTCTATATCCACAGTTAGTGTATACTGGCCAAGTATCTTTCTTCTTAGATTTCTCAGATGTAAACCTTTTCTCAACATTAGCCATTAGAGTTCTACTTTCAATTGCAGGTGTGGATCCAATGGATCTTTGCCTTTCTTCTTAGATGATAAGAGAGAATACCTTGTTTATTGTTGGCAGAGGGTCGATCAATAGAATTTGTGCTCTGATTTGTGCATATGACTCGTTTAAGCCCATAAGGAATGTCATTACAAATTCTGCATTCAAGAATTCTATCATCTTCTTTGACCCTCGACAAGTACATTCATTCGTTGGTCTGTATTCAACAAGTTCTTGCCATATCATAGTGATTTTTACGTAATATACTTCCACTGAAAGGTTTCCTTGAGTAGTAGTTACAAGATCCTTTCTCAACTGGTATATATGTGGCCCATTAGACTAACGGTACCTTTCTTTTAATTCATCCCATATCTCTTTAACGCTTCCCTTGTAAACTAAGCTGGCAGCAATTTCTTTTGAGACTGAGTTGATAATCCATGAGGTTATCACATCATTATTACATCTCCATGCTGATTGTAAGCTTCCTTCTAATGGTTTTTCAATCGTTCCAGTAATAAAACCAATCTTGTTCTTCCCTGATAATACAAGTTTCATTGCTCTGCTCCATGAAGAGTAGTTGCTTGATCCTGCAAGTGGTGTAGATACCAGATTGGTGGTTGGATGATTGAATGATGAAGGATGAAGGGATTCATTTGGGCGTCGAGTTCCGAAGAGTTGCCAGACGTTGAACTCTTTGATGTCATCATGATAGGATTGCACAAGGGTAATGGTGTTCGGGTGGGTTTTTAATTTTCTCTCTTGCGGAAATGCTTTAATACCATAACAAATGGAGAGAAAAGGTATGTGGAAATACTTTCTTATTACTTTCACTTATTGTATTTACATACTTCAAGTTTCTTTTATAGAAGAACTTATTAGTTTGCTTGACTAAGTAACAGCTGGAAAATACAAACAAACTCAAACAGAATCTTAACTGTTCTAACAAATAAATTGTTATAACAGAATGTAACAAATAAATTGTTGTAACTAATAAACAGAATGTAACTGTTTTACTATTGATAAATATATCCAAGTGTAAAAGTGTGTCAATCACATAATTGATATACTTAATATTGAGTATATTGTCGATACACTATTATACTATATACTTTATTTTAAGTATATCATATACACACTCATCGTTTTAAATTTCCATCGAAATCTGGCCTTGAAATTTTGATTGGGAAAATTTCGTTTTTCCCAATTTTGACGAAATTTCAAAATTTCTTTCAAGAAATTTCAAAATTTTGAGAATGTTCCAACTCCCCCCATTCCGACAAAATTTTTAGATTTTGAGAAAATTTCAAGAAATTTTGATAGTTCTAGAAAATTTCAAGAAATTTCAACATTTCGAAAAAATTTCATTTTCTTTAATTAACTACGTTAGTTCAATTCAAGTTTTTCAATTTTATGGTCATGATTACATACAATTCTATAGGTTTACACGCTAATGTCATTTTCGACAAATGATTAAGCTTTTTTATGTATTAGTTTTTCTAATTTCCAACTTTTCTCAATTTTAGCTTTATTTTCAACACAAAATTTTTATTTCTAAAGAAATTGAATTTGAAAAAACTACAAAAAATAACATATATTTATTTTTAACCTCATCCAAATTTTTTCATTAAATTTTCACATTATTTCACCTCAAAATTGAATTGGTGTGAGTTTTTTTTCTTTAACCCTCCAAAACTTTTATAATTTTCATATCATTTCACCTCAAAATATTCCTAAATCAAAGGGACAGAAACTACTGTGAAAGGTCGATTCTTATGTTAAACCAAATGGACAGAAATATATCTAGAGTGCAATTGCGGCTTTAGTGGAGTGATCCAGTAGTTAACGAATGTTGGTTAATTAGATTAAAGAGTTCAGTTATTAATCTCTATCGTTGGAGCCCATGATCTGTAGGTCTATTAGATCCTCCAACTAGTTCACAAACGGATTAAATCTTAGAATACCGTGATGAGATAATTTGAAACATTCAAATTCGATTTGAGGGAATTATTAATTAGATGTGATATAATTAAACGTCTAATTATCAAATTAAATGAAATTTGAGAATTGGATGATATTTAAATTTGATTTAAATATTAATTACATGAATAGAAATTCATGTTTGTGGAATTGATTTTTTAATAATTTAATATTGGATATTAAATTATTTTAATTAATTAAATAAATTATTTCAATTAATTTTATTTAAAAATTTTGAAAATTTGGATTTTATAAAAATTAAAATTTAGAAAATCAAATTTGTATTAATTTAAAAATTCCATAAATTGATTTTAATCAATTTTAAATAAAATTGGTTTGTTTAATTTGAAAAATGAAAATTGGGTAAGTGAGTTTATCCCACTTTAAACACTCACAATTTCATCTTCCTTGTTGTGGATTTGGTGTCATTTCTATGCAATTTGATGGCACTAAATAGGTAGAATAAAAGTTGATTCAGCTGAGATTGGGAGGCATGCAAAGTTGAATTTTGTTGGTGAGAGTGGAAGAAGCGTTCGTCAACTTCAACTGAAAAATCGATATTTTCCTCCACAAAATTCCCTCAAATTTCAGTTCATTTTGGATTCCACCACTCAATCTAAGGTTCAAAAGAATAGTAGAGAAGATCAAGTGGTGGTCTACATTCTTTTGGAGTGAAGAATCAAGCTGAATTCTTGGATTAAAGGAGTTTTACAAAGGTACATAAAAAACCTTCTTTTTTATTCTATGAACATGCTTTCGTAGTTGTTAAAATTGATGAATTAGAGTGCTTAATGATTCTGTTTGCTTCCGCTAATTGCATGCTAACTCCAAAAATTCCAATGTTGTGCACCAGTTTTTCAAAGATTGCAGTAGGTAATGCCTTTGTAAATATGTCTATCACGTTATCTTTCGAGCAAATTTGTTGCACAGTGATGTTGCCATTTTTTTCAAGATTATGAGTGTGGAAAAGCTTTGGTGAAATATGCTTTGTTTTATCTTCTTTAATATATCCTCCGTTGAGTTGGGATATGCATTTGAGTAATTTAATCAGAGGAGTTTAATTAATTGTCCAAGTACCTTCATTCTACAGGTTCATGAAGTCCCTTCTATAGCTCAACAGGGATTATTGAAAATTAATTTTAGATTAATTTGAATGATTCAAATTAATTATATATGATGTAATTAATTTAAATAATTATATGTGATATAATTAATTTAAATAATTATATGTGATATAATTAATTTAAATAATTATATGTGATATAATTATTATAATGTATTCGATACATTATAATATAAAGTCTATTTTGAGAGGAATTAAATATTTGAATATGATTCAAATACTAATTATATGGATGAGATTTATATAATTAAATTTGGTATAAATGTGATTTATACTAAACACCATGAATGATTGAGAGAAATTAAAACTTTAAGTTATATTGTATTTGATACAACATAAATACTATAGGTCATGTGTCATATTTGATATAACATATAGTTATATATATATATATATAATAAGTTAGTTATTATATATAATTATTATTTGAATTAAATTTATTTTTAATTTAAAATTTAAAAATTAAATGGATGAAGTTACAACTTCCTCCCTTTAAGTATCTCTCAATGTGTGAGGAATGTTGATTCAGTTGACAGAATCTCATCTTCTTCAGGTTTTTAGTTTTTATAGAAAAGAGTGTCTCTTTATGATTTCTCTGTAATTACTCCCAAAACACACAGAAGAAAAAGGTCTTCTTCTTCTTTTCAAATGCTCTCTCTCTTCCCAAAAATATACAGAGCCCACACTGAATGAACTCGTTTTTAAAGAGATCCTTGAGTGGAAGCGAATCGTCCAAATTCCGTTTTTATTGAAAACTAAATTTACAGTAAACATACAAGATATGCATTCACAACAAATTACAACATGCTAGAAAGAAGAAAATGGTTCGAGAGATATCATCTTTGAAGAATCTTTCTTTGTGTAAATCCTTTGAACAGTCACGAGCCTCGAACACAATAACATCTTGAAGAATTTATTCAAGAACTTCTCGAACCAAATGGAGACACTACTACAGTGAGCCTTCGATATTTTTAGGATGAGAACCCAGGAATGGTGGACTCAGACTATTTTGGTTAGGAGGGAATGTTTGAGTTTGGAGGAGGAAGATTGAGAGAAAGCACATAACAATTCTGCAAAAACCCAATCGAATATCAATCTCTTTCAATCGTGTAGGTGTTCTCAAGAAGAAGAGAAAACTATTTTCTTTTATTCCTTTTGCCATAAAACTGAATAACCACCCACTAAGGTGGTTGGATAAAAAATAGGAAGTTATTATTCGAAATAATAAAATAATATAAATAAATATGATAACTAACTTAGCATATTATATTTATATTAAAATATATGTTATATCAAATATAACATACAACTTATAGATTTAATATTGTATCACATACAACATAAACTATAGTTTTTTTTCTATTTTATGGAATTTAACATAAATCATATTTATATTAAATTTAATAACTATGAATCATATTCACAGGAAATATATTTAAATCTCATTCAAATATTTATTTCCTTGTATTAAATTATAATGTATCAAATACATTTTAACAATTATATCATATATAATTGAATGAATTTAATTATATCATATATAATTAAATTTCCTCTTATTAATTTGAACAATTCAAATTAATACAAAAACTGATTCTCAACTAAATCCTTTTAAGCTACTAAGGGGACCTTATGGACCTGTAGCTTGAAGCTCCAACGGTACGTGACTAATTAATCAAACTCTTTAATTACATTATCCACCATCCGTTAACTATCAGGCACTACACTAAAGACTGACAGCTGCACTCTTCGCACTACAGATATATTTATGTATCCATTGGAGATAACCAATCAACAGTACAATGACCCTTCACAAATCGATCGTAAGTACAACTGAACCAAATTACCGTTTTGTCCCTGTAGTTACATCTAACTCCTTAAGTATCATTGATTCCTCTAATGAACAATAGTTCATAGTCTCACTATGACTAAACCCCTTTCGGGCTAGGAGAGGGTGTGGCGCCACATTGTTCAAGACTTGGAATCAGTTCTTAAGGGAGCAATTTATCTACTTACCCTTACTTCGAGGAAAGAGTGAATTCCATCTTATTTAGCTGAGTTCCCAACTCCTCGAACAGACGAACCCCCAAATTGGTAGGCTTGTTGGGTCAGCGATCTGGCCACTCTCATCTATATAAATCAAAGGACCACCCTCATAGGCAGGAATTCACAACTCACTCAGGATTAAGGTCATGTTACCTATGGTCATCATGGTGAAATGAAAGTCTCTATTATCAACGGTGTTATATAATGAGACTAAACATTTCGTGGTCCAGTCTTATACAGACTCTTTTGTATAGAATACCCACGCTCGCATGTCGAATATATGAATGATCAGGATTAAATCATTTGTAGTACTTTACAACATTTGTAACATCTACAAAGCGGGTCATACTCGTAGTGTCACCAGGATAAGGTACCCAACCTTATCCATATACTACAGACCATTTAGGTTATCATTTAAACATGATCCATCTGTATGTCTCCACATCCATGTTTAAGTTACAACAATAACCTTGGATGTTAGTTTATTGGTGTATGGTTAATGCAACTAAAATATCACATATTTTATAGACAAAGTGAATAAAATATCATATATTATTAATCACATAAAAGTTTGTTCATACAAGGTTTACAAACTATAGGATCCTACGAGATTTAGGGCATCAATCCCAACATTGTGAACATTGTGTGCTTGAGAAGTTCAAGAGAATGAAATTTACAAAAGAAGTTCATTCAACCAAGGCCATCTTTGACTATATTCATGGAGATCTATGGGGTCCTGCAACAATTCATTCTTGGGGTGGTTCCAAGTATTTCCTATCTTTCATTGATGATTTCTCTAGAAAAGTGTGGACCTATTCTCTTAAATCTAAAGATAAAACATTTGAATGTTTTAAAAATCGGAAGACTAAAGTGGAACCTCAAACTAAGAGGAAAATTAAATTCTTCAGAACTGATAACGGCCTAGAATTCCTAGGGAATAATTTTAACTCTCTTTGTGTTGAGTGTGGTTTAACTAGATACAGAACAGTAGCCTATACTCCTCAACATAATGGAGTTGTATAGAGAATGAATAGAACACTGATGGAAAGTGTGAGATGCATGCTATCTGAAGCAAAAATTATAGAGGAGTTTTAGGCAGAAGCTCCATTTACAACAACTTTTACAATCAACAGAAGTCATAGTGTTTCTAGTGATATATAAATCCCTGAAGAAAAATGGAGAGGAACACCTCCTGATTTGTCAATCCTAAAGCCTTTTGGATGCACTGCCTATGTTCACATTAAACAAAGTAATGAATGGACATTGACAAGAGGGAGTTTGATTATATATGATATGATTAAACTGGTTCAATTGTATATGATATAGTTGACATGATGTATGAGATATATAAATTGGAAGAAAAAGATATAAATATGATTTATATCAAGTAAATGAGAAAAAGACTATGGTTTAAATGTTGCATATGACGTGATATTAAAATGATAGGTTATAAATATAATATGATAAGTTAGTTATTATATTTATTTATAAATTAAAATAATTATGAGATAATTGTTGGTGGTTTTCTCCATAACCGTGCGTGCAAGTGGGAGGTTGCATTCAGTTTTCATAACTGAAAGGATAAAATGAAAATTGTTTTAATTTTTTTTATGAGAATCGAATAATCGCTTCATAAGAGTACACTAAATATCGTTTAGCTAGTGAGAGCCTTCACGACAACTCAAAGCGTTTTCCTAAACGATCGTGTACACGCACATTTATCTAAACGATTGTTTTTTTTTTACTAAATGATCGTGCGCTTGAGCGAGATTCACTAAATGATCGTGTAAACGATCAAGCCTAATTTACTAAACGATCAAGCACAAGTTTATACGATAGACACAAACCTCTCCCACTTGCTTGGTTGTTGAGTGTAATCGTTCTTTCCTCCTTCCCTCTACCAAATCCATACACCTTCTGGGTTCTCACTCCGAGAATACCAAGGTCATTGAGTGGTGGTGTCTTAGTTGCTTCTTTTTTGTGGAGAAGTCTGTTCGTGTGCTAAGTGACAACCAGAGTTTTGGGTAGACGATTGAGTTTCCATTCGCAGCGACAGCGAGAGGTGCTGATCCAAACGAGAGTGAGAGATAAACAGAGGAATAGTTCTTCAAAGTAGAGTATCTCGTTCCTTTGTATTTAATTTATTGAAAGCATGTCGTAATTTTTTCTGAAATGCATAACTTGTTTGTATGTTTGTGAATGCTGTATTTCTGTCATAATGAATTTGGAACGATCTTGCTTCCGCTCATAGGTTCTCTTTAATAAGAGTTCCTTCAATTGATATCAGAGCTAGGTTCTAATATTCCAAATCCATTGATCTATAAAATAGCATTTACACTCTCAGTGGGTAAAGCATGTTTGCATTCTGTTTAAGTGTTAAATAAGTTTGTGGATGTAGATTAATGGAGTTTTCTAGGATGGTTGCCTCTGGTTATTTAATTCTTTTACATTCAAAGTTAATTGTAAGGGCCCGTGTGTTTTTGGGCATATTAACTTGCTATCGAGTCTGTAAATTCAAAGTGTTTGAGTTAGTTTGAGTCGCTCGTGATGAAGCTTCAAGGCAAGAAGTTGCTGTACTTCGAGGAAGAAGAAGGCCAAGTGTTGGTCAGATCGTGTAAATGATGGGGGTAAGCGATCGTTGAGTATGTGTTACTTGGCAACAAGGTGAATGCGCACGCGCTATATGATCATGTAGCTTAGCAAGTTTCATCGCTTAGTTACTAACTACACGATTGCGGAGTAAAAGTTACTTAAGCGCTTGCTCTATGATCATTTAGACGATTGTGCTTCACAGGAACGTCGTCGTCTAAACGATCGTTTAGACTTGCACGTTTAATGTTGGTACACTAAACGATTGAGTGTCTCATGCTTCATCGCATTGTAAATGGTACTCGATCATTGCTAAGTGATCGTGGATACTCGACCGGTTTACTAAACAATCAGGGAGGCTTCGCCCGGGCGGTTCAAGACCTGGTTCGTCTGTGAACTAGTTTGCTCGATGGATCTATGTAATAGATAGAATTTTATTTTCGATTTTTTAGGCTAAATCATCCCGGTCCATTAGTCGTTGGTGAATGTACATAAGATGTATATTTGATTATATGCATATGTTATGCCATATAGTTGAAACCCCACCTTAGGTTATGCATTGGTCATGCATCATCTCTATATTGTAAGTGTTATGATATAGTAGTTTCTATGACTTAAATTACATAAGAGCATGCTCATGCATCATATAATATAAGATTTATATTTATGCATGCATTAAGCATAGACATGCATCATGTTTATATCATAAGTGTTATAGTATAAGGGTGTATGGAAACATGTTTGCTTAGTTCATTACCAAGCATATAAGAGTTATTTATAGTAATGAATGGACATTGCATGAAGCATGACACATAGGTTAAATTTATAAGTGTTATAAATACCTTGTTGTGCATGGCAATGTGAATGGGTTTTGGTTGTTTCTTTTATAAGTGTTATAAGGGAAATTAGAACTAAAACCAATAAGAAAGACATGCATGCGAACTTAAGCTTGAATCATGGTTTTAATAGAGTTTTAAAACTTGGTGGAGATAGACCTAAGATCACGGTTCTAATGAGATTAACAACCTAAGGTTTAATCTTTTAATCAGTTTAATAGGATTAAATTGACTAATAAAAGAATAAATATGTAGCAAATCTATCTATAAGGTGTTGGGATTGATGCCCTAAAGTCTCGTGTCCTGTAGTTTATAAACAGTTTGTACGAATGCTTGTGTTGTATAATATATGATATTTTACTTCACATCTTGTATTTTACTCAGTTTCTTGTTTTATTTTCTTTAGCACGAACCAATAAACATAAAATCCCTGGTTATCTATATGTGACTCAAGCATGTATATGGTGACATACAAATGGATCATTTCTTGAGTGATAACCAAAATGGTCTGTAGTATATGGATATAGGAGGGAAACCTTATCCTGGTAATGTTACGGATGCGGCCCACTTTGTGGAATGGTCACAAGTGTTTTGACTTGTCACAGATGGTCTGATCCTGATCATTCATGTTAGGGACATGCGAGCGGGGGCGTCCTATACAAAGAGTTTGTATAAGATCTGACCATGAAGTGTTAACGTCTCATTATATAACACCGTTCATGATAGAGACTTCATTTCACTAGGATGACCATAGGTAACATGACCTCAATCTTGAGTGAGTTGGGAACTTCTGCCATTGAGGGCAGTCCTTTGATTTGTATGGGTGTGAGTGGCCAGGTCGTCGATTCAAACCTACCATTTTGGGGATTCATCTGATTTGGGAGCTGGGAACTCAGTTACAAGATGGAATTTACTTCTTCCCCAAGACAGGGGTAAGTAGATAGATAGCTCCCTCAAGGGCTGATCCCAAGGCTTGAACGATGTGACACCACACACATTTTCTTGGCCCGAGAGGTGTTCACACATAGTTGGACTATGTTGTATTGTTCATTAGAGAAATCAGTGGTACATTTGAAGTAAGATGTAACTACAGGGGCAAAACGATAATTTGGCTCAACTGTACTTACGAGCATCTGTGAAGGGTCATCGTACTCATGATTGGTTATATCCAATGGACACAGAAATATATCTGTGGTAAGAAGAGTTTAGCTATTGGTCTTTAGTGGAATGCCTGACAGTTAACGAATGGTGGATCTCATTGCTAAAGAGTTTAGTCAGCTATTCACGGACCGTTGGAGCTTTGAGCCACAAGTCCATTAAGATCCCTGGGTAGCTTGGATAAAGTCGAGAATCAGTGTTTGAGTTAATTTGAAATGTTTAAATTGACGAGAGAAAGTACGATTATATGTGATATAATTGGATTGGTTAAATATATATGATATAATTGGCTAAATGTATGAGATACATTATTTTGGAGAAAATTAAGATATAAATATGATTTATATCAAGTAGAGGAGAAATTACTATAGTAGATATGTGATATCAAACTATGGTGTAAAAATATAATATGATTATATTTATTAATAATTTAGTTGGTTAATTATATGATTATTAACCCAAAATCTCGTTCGGACGTGCATTAGTGGGAACAACGTCGGTTGTTGTAACCAATGAATAAAAATGAAATTTGTTTCATTTTGAAAGGTTTGGAAAAAGATCGAAGGTTGCGTTGGTGTGAAAACATAAACGATCGATTAAATAAATCGAGAGCCTATACGATAGTCGCTCAGCCCCTAAACGATCGTCTACCTAGCACCTAAACGATCGCACACTAAGTCTTAAACGATCGGTTAGCTTTCCTAAGTGATTGAATAGTGTGTCGTGTTTGCTATACGATCGCCTTTTGTTTTCTAAACGATCGTTCAGTAAAATCTATACAATCGTGTAGTTTCTCCTAAGCGATAAACATCTTGCTATATGATAGCTTCATATTCCCTCCCACTTACTTATCGCCTACACAATCAGTTCTTCCTCCTACCTCTACCAAACTCACCAAAGATTACGCTTTGGGTTCTCACTCTGAGAATACTTGGGGCTCTTTTCTGATGGTGTCGTCCCCGATACATTCATGTTTTTGCAGTTGTTCATGCTACTGTAGTCGACACATATTTTGGGCGTTGGTTGATCGGGTAGAGGTCATCCGTTGCATTAAGTTCCAAAGTTTGAAGATCGTTTTCAATTGGTATGTGAAATCTCTCCCTTGTTCTTTTTTTGTTCAAAGCATGCCGTTAATTGACTATTTGTTTGCATAACTGTGTGTTTGAATGTATCTGGTGTATTTCGGTCACTGTGAAATTGGAGCGAACGCACTCATGGAACTCTTCGTTAAGAGATCCTTCATAAGGCACCTTTTGTCTAAGGCGGGTTCTATCTAGGCTGAGGTATTTAAGTTGACAGAAACGGAACACCCCTACCTGGGAACCTACCTGGAAAGGTGAATTAGATAGATTTGATGCATACATGTAAATTTGAGAACACTTTGTTAAAGAGTTTAATAGGACTACTTGAACTTGTTTAATTTCAAACACAAGATTTGTTTTTTAGAAAATTAAACTGACTTAGATAAAATCAGTAGTCAGATGGTCTAAGTTAATGAACCCCTAGGTAGAGCATTCAGTGGGAGGTACTTGGGGTATATGACACTTCATTTAAACATCTTCATGTTTCTCCCTTTTCACACCGTGAGATCTATCATCGGCCTCGTGGCACCCTAGTAGTGTCCCCCTAAAAGATGGTGTTTGGGTAGGTCAATACCAAGGTGAATGGAGAGAATATTCATAGTAAGTGAGAGTGAGACGTGCGACAGCATATCCCGCGGTTTCTCTCATTAGGTTGGATAACGTTCTATGCATCGCTTCGAGGCACTCAGAAGTTTTGCATGACTCTTTATTTGATCTTCTGTATAGGATAAGATCACTTTAGTCTCTTATCCTAATCTGCTTTTTCCCTATGGTGGGCGCATTAGGGTGGAACTCTAGGACCGAAAATGAGAGTTTACACTTTCATGAAATTGTTAAGGGTTAACAGTTTTAGACCGAAAAAATGGTGACTGTTAGGGTCAATTACAATAGTTGTTTATGCCTAATGGTTGAGAATGTCTCATCCGGGTAAAGGGGCATCTGATCACCCCACTGGTGACATTTGTCTTACCTCGTTGGGGCATCATTACAAAACAGATGTCTTTTCACTTAGGGTACATGGAAACTATTTTGCTAAAACTAAAATTGGTGTTAAAAGTGATATTGCATAGACTCATTAAGTTTGTTCATTTTTCAGTAACGTTAGAATGACAACAACCACATTAGCTCTTTTAAGTGCCAAAAAATTGACTTGCGAGAACTACACTAGTTGGAAACACACGATCACAACAATATTAATCATCGATGACCCAAGGTTCGTCCTTTGGAGGAATGTCCTTCTATTCCACCTCAAAATTCCACTCGAACTGTTCGGGAGGCTTATGAGCATTGGACACGGGCAAACGAGAAGGCCCGAGCTTACATCTTGGTCAGTCTTAATGACGTTTTGACCAAGAAGCATGAGCTTATGGTCTCAGCGCGTGAGATCATGTTGCCCTTGCGGGGAATGTTCGGACAACCATCTAGACAGCTCAAGCAAGAGCATCTTCAACTCCAAAATGGAGGAAGGCATCTCTGTTCGTGAACATGTGTTGAATATGATGGTCCACTTTAATGTGGCAGAGATGAATGGGTCACGCATCGATGAGGGCAGCCAGCTTAGTATAATCCTACACTCATTGCCAGATAGCTTCCTACACTTTGTTAGTAATGCGACACTGAACAAAGTGGACTATACCCTTACAACTCTCCTCAACGATTTGCAAACATTCTAATCCTTGCTGAAAACTAAGGAGAAGAAGGTTGGTGAGGCAAATGTTGCCTCGTCAACAAATAAATTCCACAAAGGTTCGACCTCAGGAACGAAGTCTGCACCTTTTACTTCTAACACTTCCAAGCGGAAGAAGAAGAAGGGTGGTAAGGGGAAGGGGAAGGCACCTGCTAACCCACAACCTGTTGCCCAGCAGGGAAGGCGACTAGCGCCCGTTGACAAAGGAAAATATTTCCATTGAAACCAGGATGGGCACTGAAAGCGGAATTGTCCACGTTGGATCAAAGAGAAGAAGAAGGCTAAGGCCAAAGAAAAACAAGGTAAATATGATTTACTAGTTTTGGAAATCTGTTTAGCGAAGAATGGTGATTATGCCTGGATTATTGACTCTGGGGCCACTGATCATGTTTGTTCTTCTTTTCAGGGGATTAGATTCTGGCAACAGCTTGAGGTTGGAGAGATGACGATGCCAGGCACCTGGCACGTCGTCCCAGCTGTGGTAGTGGGAGGGCTCCAGTTGACTTTACAGAAAAAGTTTATCATTTTGAATGATGTTTATGTAGTTCTCGAGTTAAAGCGGAACTTGATTTATGTAAAGTGTCTGATTCAGTGTTAAATATACTCTAAATTTTGTTTTGAATAAAGTGTTTATTCATAAAGATGGAGTTAAAATCTATATAGCAAAATTGGAAAATAACTTGTATGTGCTAAGGCCATTAGCAACAAGTTCCCTCAATAACATAGAGATGTTTAAAACTGCCGTAACTCAAAATAAACGACAAAAGGTTTCTCCTAAGGAAAATGCCCAATTTTGGCACCTTTGATTAGGGCACATCAATCTCAATAGGATTGAAAGGTTGATGAAGAATGGACTTCTAAACGAGTTAGAAGAAAATTCTTTACTGGTGTGCGAATCTTGCCTTGAAGGCAAGATTACTAAAAGGCCTTTTACTAGAAAAGGTTATCGAGCCAAAGAGCCTCAAAAGTTAGTACATTCTGACCTTTGTGGTCCGATGAATGTGCAAGCTAGGAGAGGCTATGTGTATTTCATCACCTTTACTGATGATTACTCTAGGTATGAATATGTTTATTTAATGTAACGGAAGTCTGAATTTTTTGAAAAGTTCAAAGAGTTCAAGGCTGAAGTTGAAAATGCATTGGATAGACAGATTAAAACATTTCGATCGGATCGAGGTGGAGAGTTTTTAGATTCAGAGTTCTAGAACTATATGATAGAACGTGGAATCATTTCTCAACTCTCGGCATCGGGTACACATCAGAAGAATGGTGTAGTGAAGAGAAGAAACATAACCTTGTTGGACATGGTTCGGTTGATAATGAGTTACGCTTTTTTACCGAACTCGTTTTGGGATTTTTACAGTGGAGACTGCAGCGTATATTCTCAACTGTGTTCCTTCCAAGAGTGTTACGAGAACACCTTTGGAGTTGTGGAACGGGCGTAAAGTTAGTTTGCGTCACTTCTGCATATGAGGTTGCCCATCACATGTGCTTAAGCATCCAAAGAAATTGGAACCATGTTCGAGGTTGTGCCTCTTTGTAGGCTACCCCAAAGGTACACGATGGGGTCACTTTTATGATCCTAAGGAAAATAGAGTGTTTGTGTCTACGAACACTACTTTCCTGGAGGAAGATCATACTAGGGAGCACAGTCCACGTAGTAAGATCGTGTTGTGTGAACTTTCCAATAAAACTATTGAAACTTCTATTGGATCTACACCAGCACGCAGCGAAAGAAATCATGATCCATAAACATTCTAATTCATTAATTTTTTTTTTGAAAAGAAACATGCTAAAAACAGAGAATAATGAGTTTCATGAACATGCCTTGGCCGAACCAACGAAATCTCCATTTCCAGCTGCAAAATCCTCTGAATCCTTGTGTAGACCACCACAAGATCTTCCCTACTATCCTCTTGGTGCTCTAGATTGAGTTTTGGGACTCAAAATAAGCTGGAATCAAAAGAAATATGGAGAAAGCTCACTGAACAGAACCTATTGAAGAACACCTTCTTCATCCGAATTTTTCAGCAAAAATTCAGTCGGTTCCTCACTCATTCTTCATTTCAATCTCTTCAATATATTGCAGACTATCATGCAAAAAGATGTGCTGCATGGGATGCAGCTCATGCTTGGAGTAAACTAAAGGAGAAGGTGGGTTCCTTGTAAGCTACTTTGAAGATGACTTGAAAAACCCGTTTTTTCAAGTTGTGTGATTTTTCAATCTCCAAAAATCTAAAAAATTGATTTTAAAATCATATTTTATTTCTAAAATCAAAATTTATTAATTTTACAAATTAATTTTTCTAATAAAATTAATAAATAATTATTTAAACAATTTAAATAATTCTAATTAATTTAATATCCAATATTAAATTAATTTTTATATAAATTCATCTTCATATATATAAATCATATTTAAATATATTTTCTCCAATTTCGTTTGATTCTAATTTGAACGTTTCAAATTAACTTATCACGCTACTCTAGAGCTAATCCATTTTCGAGCTAGTAGGGGGACCTCATGGACCTACAGATCATGGGCTCCAACGATCGAAATTAATCGGTTAAACTCATTAGACCGATCTAACTCCCATTCGTTAACTAATGGGTAACTCCATTAAAGCTCATAGTTGAACTCCCCTCACTGTAGATATATTATGTCCACTTGATAAACCATGATTAATAAGTTAACAGCTAGGTCAAATCTCTGTTTTACCCCCGAAATTACCTCTTGTTCCTTAAGTCCCTAGTTATCTATCCAGTCTTACCCTTGAAATGACAGTCATATAGAGCGACGTTGTGAACCAACCCCACCTATGCAAATCTAAGGGCAATCCCAGATAAACAGGAGTTCATAGTTAGCTCAGGATTAAGGTCAAGTTACCTAGGTCATCGCTTTGAAATAGTCAGTTTAAACAGTAAAACAATGTTATAAAGTAAGAATGACTCATTTCGTGGTCCGATCTTGTAACAAACTCTTTTGCGCAGAAGCACCCCCACTCCTCATGTCCAAACATGAACGAATTAGGATTACTTTCGTTTGTAACATTTTACAACTCCTTGTAACAACTACAGAGTAGGCCGCATCCAATAGTGTTACCAGAATAAGGTACCCAACCTTATCCATGTACTATAGATCATTTTGACTATTTACTCGAACCTGATCCACCTTTATGTCTCCACATAAAGTTCAAGTATCCATTCCAATAGTCAAGGGACTTTTAGATTATTGGATTTTTATTCAAGCAAATAGATCATTCAATAACACCTTTATTGAATTATCAGAATAAGTTCCATTCTTTACATACCATGAGTTTTTAGGACATAAAACCCAACAACTTCAACAAGAGTTGTTGAAGGGCCTGCTTCATCAACAAGAGTTGTTGATGGTAGTTCATCTGGTAGTTAGTTCCACCTTAAGAGTTGAGGGAACTCGACATAGTGGGAGGATTGCAAATCCACTTATTCGTTATATGGGTTTCACTAAAATCCTGGCTATGGTAGCCGATCCAGCAAAGTTGAGGATTCGTTGTCTTATCAAAAGGCAATGGAGGATGTTGACCGGGATGAATGGGTCAAAGCCATGGATCTCGAGATGGAGTCGATGTACTTCAACTTGGTATGGGATCTTGTAGATCAACCTGATGGGTAAAACCTATAGGTTGCAAATGGATCTACAAGAGGAAACGAGATGCCAATGGGTAGATGTAAACCTTCAAGGCTAGACTTGTGGCAAAGGATTATACCCAGGTGGGAGGAGGCAAAGCGGAATAGGAAAGGGGCCGAGCTGACTGATGAGTGAGAGCCTTTGGAATCAATAAGAAAACAAGTGCTAAGTTTCAGATCAGTGAATAAAATAAACTGAAGCGAAAGAAGGTAGAACGTGGGTCTCCAAAACCCGATGTCGTAGGTTCAAATCCTACAGAGCGTGATTCCGTTCTTGTTAGGTCTAATTACAATGAAATAACTTCATTAACTTGAACAACAACCTGAATTTGGTATAAGCCTGCCTGACTGTGAGACCGACTGGTCGAACAAGAGACGTCTTCGAACCTCTCCCGCTTATTTCTTAGGGCGAGCTCAATTACAAAGCCTTCCCCTATGAGGAGACTTTCTCGCCTGTTGCTATGTTGAAATCTATCCGCATCCTCTTGTCTATTGCCTCATATTATGACTATGAGATATGACAATTGAAAGAACTCTTAAACAAGAGTATCCATGAGCACGTTCGGATCTTTCCTATTTCATTGTGACCGAATTCCTACACACACATTCTAACAAATAGGTATGTGATTTACAACTAATTAACGACATGCTTTCACAAATAAAATACAAGAGATTGAGTTCACGTACCAGTTGAAGACTGTCTTCACTTCGAATTCAACCCAGCGGAAGCAACCCTCTACGTTCTTTATCGCTCAGCAAACAGTCGGCTACCAGCAGCACGATCGTTTACACGAACGGTAGCGCACGAACAAGCAGGAGCGGGGACGACACCACCACTTAGAGCCCTTGGTATTCTCGGAGTGACTATGAGATATTAGATGCATCTTGGACTGTACTTAATCACTCTCTTTTTCTATTTACTTTTTGATTTTTATCACAATTTATTCTAAAGCATTGATGACTAAAACATGGTTACCTTTGACCTTTAATCTTTAATATCTCCTTTTCTCATCCATGAAACTGTTGAACTAATGGTTTCATAACAAATCAATTATATGCTTAGTAAGGACCATAATCTGGTTGGGTTGGAGTGAAAATTTTTGCGCTGAAAACA
The DNA here is from genome assembly GCF_009727055.1 of Benincasa hispida. Taxonomy (NCBI): domain Eukaryota; kingdom Viridiplantae; phylum Streptophyta; class Magnoliopsida; order Cucurbitales; family Cucurbitaceae; genus Benincasa; species Benincasa hispida. The sequence goes on from NC_052358.1 coordinate 11,735,091, forward strand.
GTTTTTAGGGTTTATTGAATTGTGATTGTGTCAAAATTAGTGATTAATTTTCCAAAAATTGGTGCCATTTTGATTAGAAATGAACCATTTGTTCCTAGATCGACTTACACAATTTTGCTAAATTAATCACTCAAACTATTTTTTTTACTCCTTTTATTATATTATACATACACGAAAAACATCTATTTTAACCTTAACATTGTTTTCTTTCATCAATTTGGATTCTATTTTGACTTTAAAATTGTTTTGTTGCATCAATTTGGACTCTAAAGCTTTTAATTTTATCAATTTTGATCCTCCATTTACAAAGTATTGAAATGTCAACTCTTGATTCAATTTTAGTTAATTCACCAACTAATAAGAAAAAAAAAACACAATGTAAAATTAACTTATTACGTTGAATAAAATAAGGTTTTGTACCATAGTTAGCTTGATGAATACACAAATTTATTGAATAGCATTTTCAAATTTCATAAATTTCAACAAAAAGAAAAAGCTCTAATGTTGTTTTTCACTAAAGAAGTTATCAACTCCATATCATATATATGTTCTATAACTCATTGAATATATAAGAGAATTGGTACATGAAGTGATAACTTATTTAAATCGTTAAAATTGCAACACATTTTAAAGTTTTGAGATTAAAATTACAACATTTATTTGTTTGGGGGTTAAAAGGGATGAAATCTAAAGTTTAGGGTTCAAAGTGACAAGTTTAAGATCTAAATCCTATTTTTTCTATTATATATTATATACTATTTACGTGCTTAAATCTCGTTTGTTTTAATGGATTATCAATGTTTTTTCTCAATAGATTTACCACCGAAAAATATGACCTCAAGTATTCTTAAAAAATAAAATAAAATAAAATAATAATATCATGTCGACAGGATTACTTTTTAAACACAAATCTTGAAGAACGGGGAGATTTCAAATCTTCATCAAATTTTTCCATTGTAAGTTCAAACTAAAAGCTAGCATTTCAACTCAAGAATAACAATGGAAAGACAACATTTCCATCACATCCATTTCCCTCTTCTCTTGTCGAGAATTCTCTCATTGGCCTTTGTACACCACTGCTGCAACTGCCGCTAGCTACTAGCAACTCCCCCATCTCCGTCGTGTTCTGAATCTCATCACTATCGTCCTCAGAGTTTTTCATTGTTTCATTGAAAAGATACGATAAATATATGTCAGAATGCAAGTGGCTACTCGTCATCGTGTTGCTTCCATCATCTCTAATCTTCGGCCTCTCCACTTTTCATTTGGAGTAGATAGAGTGAAACTCCACCATAGTTTGATTATGTATCATTGCGCCATAGTCAATAGACAGCAACGATGACATGTCGCTAGAGTTGGAGAAGAATTTTTTTTGCATGAAGAGAAGCAGAATCGGAGGATTTGGAGAAGAAATGGTTGAAATGAGATGAAGGGTCATTTGAGAGTGTGGAAGTAAGGATGACGGTGGCAGTAACGATGGAGTTATATTTGCTTTTGATGTGATCTTGAAGAATAGAAGAGTGAGGTTTGCCGTTCTGGGAGTTAGAGCGTTTATTCTATCTCCTTGAATTCTGCCTTCTTTTTGCAGCATTTCAATGGTTTTTTTATGCGTTTTTTGTTCTTCCAAGAATGCTTTTTGCTATCTCTGTCCATCGGTTACCCGCTCTTGCGTGAGCTTCCACCAGTATTCTCTCCTCCTCTTCACTCTAACTCTCTTTCTAAAAAATACGTGAAAATTATTCAATGATCGTCATAATTACAATTATAAAACGCTCATAAAATCAACATAAAAAACAATTGACTAACTAACCATATCTTCGTAATCATAAGATTTTTTTATTCCAATGGAAGAATATAAAAGCTATGCATGCACATACGAATCAAGAACGTGCATGTATATCGTTGATGTCACGTTATATCTAAAACTACTCTCTCCTATACATATATATATACGTACGTATATGTATAGCGTGTCTAAATATGTCATAGTAAATAAATAATAAATTGTTAGCTATCAATATAATACATAATTAACTAATTATCAATTATTAATAAAAAGTGTAATAGAAGTTTAAAGCTGGAATGTAAAAAGTTTCTTCTCCATTAAAATTAACTATAAATAGTAAATAAATAATAAATTATTAGCTATCTATATAAAACATGATTAATTAATTATTCATTATCAATAAGTGTAATAGAAGTTCAAAGGTTGGAATGTAAAAAACTGCTCATACTTTAAAGATTTGTTTCCTTTAAATTAATTAAAAAAATGTAATGTTAATAGTTTTAGAATTCAAAATTTTAGTAACTCTCAAATTCTATTACTATAAAAATTATTTTTCTTGATCATAAATTTTCACCGATACTTAAAACTTCATTTTTTTTTTTCACAAGGCATTATTTTCAAGTCTCTTCTATCTTCAAAGCATCTCAAGGTGCCATTACATTCAAGTTGCAAAGAAAGCACATCTCACATTTATATCCTCGCATCTTAAGATTGTGACGTTCTACCTCAATTTTGATGAAGTTGAATAAATGTTTGTCTATCCATTTTTATGAAGAAATGAATGTATAACCAAGGTTCTCTGTTTTTTTTTTTAATATATTTTTTATAATCACAGTTTTGTTTACATATTTGTTGAAAAAATAAAAAGAATCAATGATCTTTCTAACTACAAGAAAATTGACCTATTTCGACCATCTTTTATCGAAGGTCATAAAAACCTTTGAAAAAGATAGACTTTTAACGAAAGTATTAAAAAAGTCTCTGAGAAATATGTATTTTTTATCGAAGGTTAATAAAAACTTTTTAAAAAGATATATATTTATCGAATATGTTAGAAAAACGTTTGAAAAAGATTTAAATTTATCAAAGGATATTAAAAACCTTTGAAAAATATATCGTCTTTATTGAAGGGTTTAAAAAAATCTTTGAAAAATATATACTTTTATCTAAGGTATTAGACACTTTGAAAGAGATTACATTTTTCAAAGGATTTTTAAAACATTTGAAAAATATATTATCCTTAATCGAAGGTTCTTAAACAACCTTCAAAAAATATCTATTATCGAAGATTATTAAACACCTTTTAAACAAATTTATTTTTATTAAAGGACTTTATAACCTTTGAAAAATATATTATCTTTTATCAAAGGTTCTTAGAAAAGCTTTGAGAAATATTACTTTTTTTTCAAGGTTATTGAACCTCTAAAAAAAAATATACTAAGGGATTTAAAATTTTATAGAAATATATTATCCAATTTTTAAAAAAAGTTTTTAAAAAAGTACTACTATAAAAAAAGTTATTAAAACTCTTTGAAAATATAATATTCATATAAAAATGTATTAACCTTCGATAAGGTGTTTAAAGGAAGAAATGCACAGAGGACCTAAAATAAGAGGCACAAATGAATTTTGCCTTCACTCTTGAAAACAAATGAAAGGTGGTCTTTTGCTTACGTCATCCACTCGTGAAATTACCACTTTAACCCCTATAGCCTTCTTCCTTTTTAGGTTTGGCAAAATTTCCCGCAGGGTCGGGTCCCGCAGGGTCCGTCTCGATTGGGACGGAGAATCTCCAGTTTGATCGGGAATGGGGTCAAATCGGGGACGACGGGGCAAGGATAGGGAGGGTA